>NC_046002.1:0-230976 GCF_010909765.2 Amblyraja radiata | reverse complement strand
CCGAACTGTTCCTTCCTGGGTTGTACTCGAACGTCACCTGTCAGCGGATGTTCATCAGTTCATTATTGATAGGAGCAGAATTAGACCATTCGGCCCATCCAGTCTACTCCGCCAGTCACCCATGGCTGATCTATCTCTCCTGATCGCCTTCTCCCCATAACCCCGGACGCCCGAACTAATCACAAAACTGCTTATCTCCACCTTAAACATATCCAATGATTCGGAATTCTCTGCCACAGAAGGCAGTGGAGGCCAATTCACTAGGTGTTTTCAAGATAGTTAGATGTAGCTCTTAGGGCTAAATGAATCAAGGGATATGAGGAGAAAGCAGGAACTGGGTACTGATTTTGGATGATCAGCCATGATCATATTGAATGTCGGTGCCAACTCCTGCATCTATTTTTCGCTGTTTCTAAAATAAATTCTTCATCATCTCATTTCTAAAAGAACGTCCTTTAAATCTGAGGTTTTAAACCTCTGGTCCTAGACTCTCTCACTAGTGGAAACATCCTCTCCACATCCACTCTATCCGGGCCTTTCACTATTCTGTATGTTTCATTGAGGTTCCTCCAGCATTTTATCTCTGCCTTGCCATTGATTGTATATTTTCTCCTTACATTTGACCTCCCAAAGTGCAACATCTCACACTTGCTCAGATTAAACTCCATCTGCCATTTCTACAGCCATTTTCTGGCCGATCTATATCCCGCTAAACAACCCACGTGGGATGTTTAAATGTATTATTATTACCCATCCAACTGTATTTTAAACATTGGGATAGTCCCAGACTCAACTACCTCCTCTGGCAGCTTGTTCCATACACCCACTGTGTGAAAACATTACCCCTCAGGTTGGTATTAAATGTTTTTCCCTTCACCTTAAACCTATGTCCTCTGGTCTATTTTTGGTAGAGTCCAGCATCTGCAGTTTGTTCCTGCACATTCTGTCTACATTTACATCCAAGTCACAAACAGATCCATCCCTGCAGAACACCACTGGTCACTGACCTCCACCCTGAGTATTGTCCTCCCACCATAACCCTCAGCTTCATTCAGTCAGGCAGTCTCGTGATGGGGGAGGGTGGACTGTGGTCACATTGGGAGGGGGAGGGCGTCAGTACTGACCACAGAGTCTCAACGTGATCTCACCCGCCAGTGTGAGTCAGCAGTCACATCTTTCCGGATAAAACTTCCTCATTTTGGACACATACCACAAGTGTCACAAATCACATGTTGAATGAGATTAGTGTAACTGGCATAATGGCCAGCACGGACATTGTGGGCCAAAGGGTCTGCTCCTGTGGTGTTGGGTTCTAGGACATTATCGCTGGATGATAAGTCGTGGGCAACGCTGACCAGACATGGGGGAACACCTGTCCCTATACCTCCTCCCACGACTCTGTCCAAGGACCCTGTCAGTCTTCTCAGGTGAGGCAGAGGTTCACTTCAGCTCCTCCAACCTCATCTACTGTATCCGTTGTTCCAGGTGTGGACTCCTGTATATCGACGAGACCAAGCGCAGGCTTGGTGATCGTTTTGCTGAACCCTCCACTCAGTCCGCCTAAACCTACCTGACCTCCCGGTTGCCAAACACTTCAACTCCCCCTCCCATTCCCACACTGACCTTTCGGTACTGGGCCCCTCCTCCATTGTCAGAGTGAGGCCCAACACAAATTGGAGAAACAGCACCTCATATTTCGCTTGGGCAGCTTCCATCCCAGCGGTATGAACATTGACTTCTCTAACGTCAAGTAATCCTTGCTTTCCCTCTCTCTCCATCCCTCCCCCATCCTAATTCTCCAACTAGTTTCACTGACCTCCTGATTAAATATTACTGATCTTAAGCCTCACTGTCACCTTCCCACAGCTAATAATGAACCATTCGACATTTCCTTGGTCACCGTCTCCTTTGATATGTATTTTCACATATTACCCTTCCTTATCTCTATGTCTCCCTTTCCCCTGAGTCTCAGTCTGAAGAAGGGTCTCGACCCAAAACATCATCCATTCCTTCTCTCCAGGGATGCTGCCTGACCCACTGAGTTAGTCCAGCTTTTTGTGTCTAACTCTCCACTAACTCTGCCAAGTGGCAGAGAATAAAGGGTCGGCCATTTCGGAATGAGATGAGGAATGTCTTTTTCACCCAGAGAGTTGTGAATCTGTGGAATTCTCTGCCACAGAAGGCACTGGATGTTTTCAAGTTATATTTAGAAACATAGAAACATAGAAATTAGGTGCAGGAGTAGGCCATTCGGCCCTTCGAGCCTGCACCGCCATTCAATATGATCATGGCTGATCATCCAACTCAGTATCCCGTACCTGCCTTCTCTCCATACCCTCTGATCCCCTTAGCCGCAAGGGCCACATCTAACTCCCTCTTAAATATAGCCAATGAACTGGCCTCGACTACCCTCTGTGGCAGAGAGTTCCAGAGATTCACCACTCTCTGTGTGAAAAAAGTTCTTCTCATCTCGGTTTTAAAGGATTTCCCCCTTATCCTTAAGCTGTGACCCCTTGTCCTGGACTTCCCCAACATCGGGAGCAATCTTCCTGCATCTAGCCTGTCCAACCCCTTAAGAATTTTATAAGTTTCTATAAGATCCCCTCTCAATCTCCTAAATTCTAGAGAGTATAAACCAAGTCTATCCAGTCTTTCTTCATAAGACAGTCCTGACATCCCAGGAATCAGTCTGATGAACCTTCTCTGCACTCCCTCTATGGCAATAATGTCCTTCCTCAGGATTTGGAGACCAAAACTGTACGCAATACTCCAGGTGTGGTCTCACCAAGACCCTGTACAACTGCAGTAGAACCTCCCTGCTCCTATACTCAAATCCTTTTGCTATGAAAGCTAACATACCATTCGCTTTCTTCACTGCCTGCTGCACCTGCATGACTACTTTCAATGACTGGTGTACCATGACACCCAGGTCTCGCTGCATCTCCCCTTTTCCTAGTCGGCCACCATTTAGATAATAGTCTGCTTTCCTGTTTTTGCCACCAAAATGGATAACCTCACATTTATCCACATTATACTGCATCTGCCAAACATTTGCCCACTCACCCAGCCTATCCAAGTCACCTTGCAGTCTCCTAGCATCCTCCTCACAGCTAACACTGCCCCCCAGCTTAGTGTCATCCGCAAACTTGGAGATATTGCCTTCAATTCCCTCATCCAGATCATTAATATATATTGTAAATAGCTGGGGTCCCAGCACTGAGCCTTGCGGTACCCCACTAGTCACTGCCTGCCTGCCACCACTACAGAGGAGGAGGAGCCAGCAGCCGTCCGTCTTAAATTCGTTTTTTTAAATCGTTTTTAGTGAGTCCTGTTTTTTTGTTTGTAGGGGATATGGTCTTTTAATGTGGGGGGGTAGGTGTTACTTTATTTATAGGTCCCTACCTGGTCGGTGTGGCAGCCTTTTTTCCGGGCTGCCCGTCGACCCGTCCTCGTGGCCTACCAGCGGGCTTGGAGCGCCGTTTCTTGGCGGGAACCACCCAGCACCTCGGCCTGGGTGGCGGCACAGCATTGGAGCGCTGGAGCGGAGCGGAGCGGGCGATGCCTTGCCTGGGTCGCCGCGCTGGAGCTCTGGCGAGCTGGACCGCCGTGAGCAACATCTCCGGGCTGCGGGTTTGCAGAGCGGAGAGGCGGCGATGCGGAGAGACGGCGTGCGTAGAGGCGGCAAGGCGGCGATGCGGAGAGGCGGCGGAGCGGAGAGGCGGCAGTGCGGAGAGCGGGCGCCGACTTTTTCATCTGGAGCCTGGGAGCTCCAAACCGGCGCGGCCTTGTCGGCTTCGGCAGCCGCGGGCTCCAACCAAGAAGCGGCCGTTCCAAGTGGCCCAGCCGCCGAGAGGACTCTCCCGACGCCGGGGCAAGACCACCCGGTGAGAACGGCCAGGGACATCGGGCCTCCGTACAGGCAATTGCGGTGGCCTCAATAGGCCTGACTTTGGGGTGATCATGGGGTGGGGACTGGACATTGTGCCTTCCTCCACGGTGCTATCGACTGTGGGGGGATGATTTTTTTTTGTCTAATTGTAGTCCTGTAGGTCTGTGTCCAAGATGGCTGCCGTGAAGAGAGAGTGGACGCTGGCGCGCTTTGGCTGCCGCTGCTCTCTTTTCACACTGTGTTTTTGATTTTCTGTTTTTGGATTGAATTCTGTTTTTAATTTGTGTCACTGTGATGTCTTTTATTACTTGTTTTATTCCGATTATATGTTTTTATTCCGATTACTATGTAAGGTGTCCTTGAGATGTATGAAAGGCGCCCATTAAATAAAATTTATTATTATTATTATTGTGAAAAGGACCCGTTTACTCCTACTCTTTGCTTCCTGTTTGCCAGCCAGTTCTCTATCCACATCAATACTGAACCCCCAATGCCGTGTGCTTTAAGTTTGTATACTAATCTCTTATGTGGGACCTTGTCGAAAGCCTTCTGGAAGTCCAGATACACCACATCCACTGGTTCTCCCCTATCCACGCTACTAGTTACATCCTCGAAAAATTCTATAAGATTCGTCAGACATGATTTACCTTTTGTAAATCCATGCTGACTTTGTCCAATGATTTCACCACTTTCCAAATGTGCTGCTATCCCATCTTTAATAACTGACTCTAGCAGTTTCCCCACTACCGATGTTAGACTAACTGGTCTGTAATTCCCCGTTTTCTCTCTCCCTCCCTTCTTAAAAAGTGGGGTTATGTTTGCTACCCGCCAATCCTCAGGAACTACTCCAGAATCTAAAGAGTTTTGAAAGATTATTACTAATGCATCCACTATTTCTGGAGCTACTTCCTTAAGTACTCTGGGATGCAGCCTATCTGGCCCTGGGGATTTATCGGCCTTTAATCCATTCAATTTACCCAACACCACTTCCCGGCTAACCTGGATTTCACTCAATTCCTCCAACTCCTTTGACCCGCGGTCCCCTGCTATTTCCGGCAGATTATTTATGTCTTCCTTAGTGAAGACGGAACCAAAGTAGTTATTCAATTGGTCCGCCATATCCTTGTTCCCCATGATCAACTCACCTGTTTCTGACTGCAAGGGACCTACATTTGTTTAACTAATCTCTTTCTTTTCACATATCTATAAAAACTTTTGCAGTCAGTTTTTATGTTCCCTGCCAGTTTTCTTTCATAATCTATTTTTCCTTTCCTAATTAAGCCCTTTGTCCTCCTCTGCTGGTCTCTGAATTTCTCCCAGTCCTCCGGTATGCTGCTTTTTCTGGCTAATTTGTACGCATCATCCTTCGCTTTGATACTATCCCTGATTTCCCTTGTTATCCACGGATGTACTACCTTCCCTGATTTATTCTTTTGCCAAACTGGGATGAACAATTTTTGTATTTCATCCATGCAGTCTTTAAATGTCTTCCATTGCATATCCACCGTCAACCCTTTTAGAATTAATTGCCAGTCAATCTTGGCCAATTCACGTCTCATACCCTCAAAGTTACCTTTCTTTAAGTTCAGAACCATTGTTTCTGAATTAACAATGTCACTCTCCATCCTAATGAAGAACTCAACCATATTATGGTCACTCTTGGCCAAGGGGGCACGTACAACAAGACTGCTAACTAACCCTTCCTCATTACTCAATACCCAGTCTAAAATAGCCTGCTCTCTCGTTGGTTCCTCTACATGTTGATTTAGATAACTATCCCGCATACATTCCAAGAAATCCTCTTCCTCAGCACCCCTGCCAATTTGATTCACCCAATCTATATGTAGATTGAAGTCACCCATTATAACGGTTTTGCCTTTGTCGCACGTATTTCTAATTTCCTGTTTGATACCATCTCCAACTTCACTACTACTGTTAGGTGGCCTGTACACAACACCCACCAGCGTTTTCTGCCCCTTAGTGTTTCGCAGCTCTACCCATACCGATTCCACATCCTCCAAACTAATGTCCTTCCTTTCCATTGCGTTAATCTCCTCTCTAATCAGCAACGCTACCCCACCTCCTTTTCCTTTCTCTCTATCCCTCCTGAATATTGAATATCCCTGGATGTTCAGCTCCCAGCCTTGGTCACCCTGGAGCCATGTCTCCGTGATCCCAACTATATCATAGTCATTAGAGCTAACGGAATCAAGGGATATGGGGAGAAAGCAGGAACGGGGTACTGATTTGGATGATCAGCCATGATCACATTGAATGGTGGTGCTGGCTCGAAGGGCCGAATGGCCTACTCCTGCACATATTATCCATGTTTCTATGACCAGTGACTCACTCTCGCATCCCCCAGACTGAATAATCAGATAACAATCAGATTATCAGCACATCCATTGAATACAAGCTCAGACCTGTTGTAACAAGAGTAGGGAACCCCTCCTGCTACAGGCGGGGACGAGGGAAGTGCCGGTCAGAACCAGGGTACTCGCCAGCCCCGGGAATAGGACAAGGCGGTTGACATACAGCCCAGGAACCACCGAACCGACAGGTTACATCTACACAAACTTCCCCCTGGTCTGAAGAAGGGCCTCGACCTGAAACATCACCCATTCCTTCTCCCCGGAGATGCTGCCTGTCCCCTTCTGCTCGGGCGAAGGGTTTGTTAACACCCCCGCCAACCCGCACCCCCCGCCAGCCCGTACCCCGTTACCTGTCTGCGGTACGAGTCGTGTGGCCGCACCAAGCCGGGGATCAATGCAACTAAACAGCAACACATCAGCATTGTAACAGGCGCCATGTCTGCTACATTTCCCCCATCAGCTGACTTCCGCCTCTTGTTTGCACCGCCCCTTTAGGCTGAGCTCTTAAACGCTATAAGATCTTTGCTTAAAGGGACCGGCTCGGGGCCATCTTTGTATCTGCAACATGCTCTGAATGTAGCGAGAGGAACAAAAGAAGTCGCTTCACGGGGACTCATGGGCAGCACAGACAAGGCAGACTGGCAGAACCCTTTTACCCAAAGATAGACACAAAAAGCTGGAGTAACTCAGCGGGTCAGGAAGCATCTCTGGCGAGAAGGAATGGGTCACGTATCGGGTCGAGACCCTTCATCAGACCGTTTCCCCCAAGGTGTAAATATCCAATGTCCAGACTCGAGGGCATAGCTGAAAGAGGAGAAAGTTTAATGGAGGTGTGCGGGGCAAGTTCTGAATTTGGTAGATTCTCGATTAGTACGGGTGTTAGGATTAATACATTCATCAGGAAGGCTGGTTCCGTTCTAGGGGGTGGAATTAGATTCACGGGAGGTGGGTCTTGGAGGGGAGGATGGTTCTCAAACTGCGGGGCATCCAGGACAAGACAGCTCACCCCCTCCATGACACACTGGCCGACCTCAGCACCTTCAGCAACAGACTGGTTCCAAGATGCAGCACAGAACGCCACAGGCGATCCTTCTTCCCTGAGGCTATCATTTTGTGTCTTTTCTTGGGCTGTAGTTTCCTTTTTTTCTACTGCGTGAATCTTGGAATGGGACATCAGTTTTCAGTCTATTGTTTGAACAATGTGGCAGTGTACCTGGGCCTCAGTATTGGAGATGCTGCCCTCTGAGACAGCAAGTCATGTTATCCATTCCATCAGCATTTCTTAGATTTCCAGATATCAAAACAAGAACATTTTTTTCAACCACTGATTAATTCAAGATATTTGAGCTTTGGTCACTTGCCAGTCCTTGTCCTTGCATCAACGTTCACAAGGCCACCTCGTTCATTCTTTGCTCATTTACCCCACAAAATTAGTTTATTGTTGTTCTGTGCCAGTCCTTTCTTCAGCATTTGTGGGTGTTCATAGATTAACTGACCTTGGTAAAATTATCCCATGTGTGTCGGATAGTGCTAGTGTATGGGTGATCACGGACTTGGTGCGCTGAGGGGCCTGTTTCTGTGCAGTATCTTGCAGTTACAAACCCTGCCACTCACCAACACACTAATTCCCACGTATTGTGAATGTTTGCCTTGCTTGCTCGAGAACAAAATAATTAAATTTAAGCACAGACTATTACAATGCAGATTAAAAGGATGCTTTAAAAACCCACCAGGAAGGTGGGATCAGTCAGGCTGAAGGTTTGTAAAGCAGCAGAATGGCCTGCTTGTGCAGTGTGGTGGTGGGTGGCAGTAGTGTAGACCACAGGACGATGGATCCTGCCCTCATCAGTAAAAGTTAATCTGATCGGCCCTGCTGTCTCCCACTGCCTGCAGGAGACTGACCCCATCCCAGCCTCAGCCCCCCATTCCCAGCCTCAGCCCCTCACTCCCACCCCCCATCCCCACCCCCACTCTCAGCCTCACCCCGACCTCTCCACACCCAGCCCAACCCTCACCCCCCACTCTCAGCCTCACTCCCACCTCCCCACACCCAGCCCTCACCCCCCACTCTCAGCCCAACCCTCACCCCACTCCCAGCCCAACCCTCACCCCCCACTCCCAGCCAAACCCTCACTCAGCCTCACCCCCCACCTCCCAGCCCAACACCCACCTCACCCCTCCACTCCCAACCCCCACCACACACACAGATACACACACACACACAGACCCCACCACACATTCAGGAGAGGTCATGAAGACACAAACATTAATTGGTCAAATCTTTATTGAAAGCCAATGGGCAGAAGGGAGGTGAAGCTGCAGCAGGTGGCCACCGACAGATGGGAAATGATGGGCAGCTGAAGTAGCAGCTGTGCTGCCCGCCGCCCGCTCCACCACCCTGTCAAACATCCTTTAACAATAAATACCGGGGAGTGTGGGCTGGGGGGGTGGGGTGCCCTGGTCCTCCTGGGTCACACGGGTCCCTGCTAGTTTTACGCAGCGTCCCCTTCACCACCTTGGTTGCTGTCCTTCTTGCTCTTGTGGCCGGACACAATGTCGTCAATGCGCAGCAACAGGATGGCAGTCTGTGGTCAGACAGAGGCAGAGTGAGGCAGAGGCAGGGTGAGGCAGAGGCAGGGTGAGGAGACAGGGACAGGGTGAGGAGACAGGGGTAGGGTGAGGAGACAGGGGCAGGGTCAGACAGGGGCAGGGTGTGGAGACAGGGGCAGGGTGTGGAGACAAGGGCAGGGTGTGGAGACGGGCAGGGTGTGGAGACAGGGGCAGGGTGTGGAGACAGGGGCAGGGTGAGGAGACGGGCAGGGTGTGGAGACAGGGGCAGGGTGTGGAGACGGGCAGGGTGTGGAGACAGGGGCAGGGTGTGGAGACAGGGGCAGGGTGTGGAGACAGGGGCAGGGTGTGGAGACAGGGGCAGGGTGTGGAGACAGGGGCAGGGTGAGGAGACAGGGGCAGGGTGTGGAGACGGGCAGGGTGTGGAGACAGGGGCAGGGTGTGGAGACAGGGGCAGGGTGAGGAGACAGGGGCAGAGTGTGGAGACAAGGGCAGGGTGTGGAGACAAGGGCAGGGTCAGACGGGGGCAGGGTGTGGAGACAAGGGCAGGGTGTGGAGACAGGGGCAGGGTGAGGAGACAGGGGCAGAGTGTGGAGACGGGCAGGGTGAGGAGACAAGGGCAGGGTGTGGAGACAGGGGCAGGGTGAGGAGTCGGGGTCAAGGTCAGACGGGGGCAGGGTGAGGAGACAAGGGCAGGGTGTGGAGACAGGGGCAGGGTGTGGAGACAAGGGCAGGGTGAGGAGACAGGGGCAGGGTGTGGAGACAGGGGCAGGGTGTGGAGACAGGGGCAGGGTGTGGAGACAGGGGCAGGGTCAGACAGGGGCAGGGTGTGGAGACAGGGGCAGGGTGTGGAGACAGGGGCAGGGTCAGACAGGGGCAGGGTGTGGAGACAGGGGCAGGGTGTGGAGACAGGGGCAGGGTCAGACAGGGGCAGGGTGTGGAGACAGGGGCAGGGTGTGGAGACAGGGGCAGGGTGTGGAGACAGGGGCAGGGTGTGGAGACAGGGGCAAGGTGTGGAGACAGGGGCAGGGTGTGGAGACAGGGGCAGGGTGTGGAGACAGGGGCAGGGTCAGACAGGGGCAGGGTGTGGAGACAGGGGCAGGGTGTGGAGACAAGGGCAGGGTGAGGAGACAGGGGCAGGGTGTGGAGACAGGGGCAGGGTGAGGAGACAGGGGCAGGGTGTGGAGACAGGGGCAGGGTCAGACAGGGGCAGGGTGTGGAGACAGGGGCAGGGTGTGGAGACAGGGGCAGGGTGTGGAGACAGGGGCAGGGTCAGACAGGGGCAGGGTGTGGAGACAGGGGCAGGGTGTGGAGACAGGGGCAGGGTCAGACAGGGGCAGGGTGTGGAGACAGGGGCAGGGTGTGGAGACAGGGGCAGGGTGTGGAGACAGGGGCAGGGTGTGGAGACAGGGGCAGGGTGTGGAGACAGGGGCAGGGTGAGGAGACAGGGGCAGGGTGTGGAGACAGGGGCAGGGTGAGGAGACAGGGGCAGGGTGTGGAGACAGGGGCAGGGTGAGGAGACAGGGACAGGGTGTGGAGACAGGGGCAGGGTGAGGAGACAGGGGCAGGGTGAGGAGACAGGGGCAGGGTGTGGAGACAGGGGCAGGGTGTGGAGACAGGGGCAGGGTCAGACAGGGGCAGGGTGTGGAGACAGGGGCAGGGTGTGGAGACAGGGGCAGGGTGAGGAGACAGGGACAGGGTGTGGAGACAGGGGCAGGGTGTGGAGACAGGGGCAGGGTGAGGAGACAGGGGCAGGGTGAGGAGACAGGGGCAGGGTGTGGAGACAGGGGCAGGGTGTGGAGACAGGGACAGGGGGTGGAGACAGGGGCAGGGTGTGGAGACAGGGACAGGGTGTGGAGACAGGGGCAGGGTGTGGAGACAGGGGCAGGGTCAGACAGGGGCAGGGTGTGGAGACAGGGGCAGGGTCAGACAGGGGCAGGGTGTGGAGACAGGGGCAGGGTGTGGAGACAGGGGCAGGGTGTGGAGACAGGGGCAGGGTGAGGAGACAGGGGCAGGGTGTGGAGACGGGCAGGGTGAGGAGACAGGGGCAGGGTGAGGAGACAGGGACAGGGTGTGGAGACAGGGGCAGGGTGTGGAGACAGGGGCAGGGTCAGACAGGGGCAGGGTGTGGAGACAGGGGCAGGGTCAGACAGGGGCAGGGTGTGGAGACAGGGGCAGGGTGTGGAGACAGGGGCAGGGTGAGGAGACAGGGGCAGGGTGTGGAGACGGGCAGGGTGAGGAGACAAGGGCAGGGTGTGGAGACAGGGGCAGGGTCAGACAGGGGCAGGGTGTGGAGACAGGGGCAGGGTGTGGAGACAGGGGCAGGGTCAGACAGGGGCAGGGTGTGGAGACAGGGGCAGGGTGTGGAGACAGGGGCAGGGTCAGACAGGGGCAGGGTGTGGAGACAGGGGCAGGGTGTGGAGACAGGGGCAGGGTGTGGAGACAGGGGCAGGGTGTGGAGACAGGGGCAGGGTCAGACAGGGGCAGGGTGTGGAGACAGGGGCAGGGTGTGGAGACAGGGGCAGGGTGTGGAGACAGGGGCAGGGTGTGGAGACAGGGGCAGGGTGTGGAGACAGGGGCAGGGTGTGGAGACAGGGGCAGGGTGTGGAGACAGGGGCAGGGTGTGGAGACAGGGGCAGGGTCAGACAGGGGCAGGGTGTGGAGACAGGGGCAGGGTGTGGAGACAGGGGCAGGGTGTGGAGACAGGGGCAGGGTGAGGAGACAGGGGCAGGGTGAGGAGACAGGGGCAGGGTGAGGAGACAGGGGCAGGGTGTGGAGACAGGGGCAGGGTGAGGAGACAGGGGCAGGGTGAGGAGACAGGGGCAGGGTCAGACAGGGGCAGGGTGTGGAGACAGGGGCAGGGTGTGGAGACAGGGGCAGGGTGAGGAGACAGGGGCAGGGTGTGGAGACAGGGGCAGGGTGTGGAGACAGGGGCAGGGTGAGGAGACAGGGGCAGGGTGTGGAGACAGGGGCAGGGTGTGGAGACAGGGGCAGGGTGTGGAGACAGGGGCAGGGTCAGACAGGGGCAGGGTGTGGAGACAGGGGCAGGGTGTGGAGACAGGGGCAGGGTGAGGAGACAGGGGCAGGGTGTGGAGACAGGGACAGGGTCAGACAGGGGCAGGGTGTGGAGACAGGGGCAGGGTGTGGAGACAGGGGCAGGGTGAGGAGACAGGGGCAGGGTGAGGAGACAGGGGCAGGGTGTGGAGACAGGGTCACACTGGCCCAGGCTGGGGATCTCCCACCCACAGCTGGCTGACACCAGGGGCCCGGTACCTCAGCTCATCATCGCAGCACCAGATGTCACCATCTTGCCTTGCAACTATGAATGTGCCATTAGTGCTTCCCTGACAGCCCAGCTCTGTTGCTGGGCACCCACCCCCAGCCAACGACTCTACATCTGCCACTTGCCCAGCCCTACTGCTGGACACTCCCTCCACCCATCTGGCATTAGTGCCGCCCTTACGACCCAGCCGTGTTGTCAGGCACCACCCACCAAACCACTTTATGAATATGCCTTTAGCGCCTCACCTCCACCGAGGTTTTGAACGTCTGTGACTTGACCGTCAGCGGCTCCCAGATGCCGAGTTCCTTCATGTCAGCCAGGGCCCCGGTCTCTCCGTTCACTCCCCATGTCTGGCAACCTTCCTGCGTGTGCTTAGCCTGTAACATGGCATCAAACCGTCAACACAGTGCCAGAGACAGACATGTATGGTGTGGGCACTGGAAACAGTGTGGGCACCAGGAAGGAACGGTGTGGGCACTGGGAAGGAACGGCATGGGCACCAGGAAGGAACAGCGCAGGCACTGGGAACAGTGTGGGTACCGGGAAGGAACGGTGTGGGCACCGGGAACGGTGTGGCACTGGGAAGGAATGGTGTGGGTACCGGGAAGGAACGGTGTGGGCACTGGGAAGGAACGGTGTGGGCACTGGGAAGGAACGGTGTGGGCACTGGGAAGGAATGGTGTGGGTACCGGGAAGGAACGATGTGGGCACTGGGAAGGAACGGTGTGGGCACCGGGAACGGCGTGGGCACAGGGAAGGAACGGCGTGGGCACAGGGAAGGAACGGTGTGGCACTGGGAACAGCATGGGCACTGGGAACGGTGTGGGCACCGGGAAGGAACGGTGTGGCACTGGGAAGGAACGGCGTGGGCACAGGGAAGGAACGGTGTGGGCACCGGGAAGGAACGGCAGACACAGAAAGGGTATTATTCCTGGTAGTGGAACAGTTTACGGGCAAGTCGGGTCATCGTGTGTAGTCATGTGCGGTGCGGCAGAGTCTGAGCGGAGAGAAGGAGTGAGCGTTAGAACGAGTGAACTGAACAGGCAGAGACTGCACTGAGATCAGTCACGGGCTGTATGGACAATGCCATTGGAGCCTTACCCTAAGCGAGGTGAGCAGGCGGATGGTGCTGGCTCCACAGTTCTGGATGAGAGTTCTGGGAATGACCTCCAGGGCGTTAGCCACTGCACGGTAAGGCCACTGCTCCACACCAGTCATGGTCTTAGACTTCTCGATCAGCGTGTGTGCCACAGCCATCTCCACAGCCCCACCACCGGGCACCAGGCGAGGGTCCAGCAGCACATTACGGGTCACTTGCATCGCGTCCTGCAGGTTCCGCTCCACCTCCTGCAACCACATCCATCACTGACCGACTGACCAACACCAGCCCCAACCCACCCCCAGCGGGTTCCCCACTGCCCACCGCGCAATGTAACCAGTGTCCCAGGGCCTTCACTTCCTCCCCCTCCCACAACTCCAGCGTGCACCCCCCCACCCTTATCCACCACCCCCCACCCTCATCCACCTCCCCCCACCCACCCTCATCCACCTCCCCCACCCTCATCCACCACCCCCCACCCCCATCCACCTCCCCCCACCCCCATCCATCAGTGTCCAACTCAGATCCCTCAAGCCCAACTCACTCTATTGTTAACCACAGGGACAACGCCAAGCACTTGCTTACCGCCAGGATCTCCTTGCTGGCTCCACGCAGGAGAATGGTACAAGCTTTGGGGTCCTTGCATTCGGTGACAAAGGCAAAATATTCATCGCCAATCTTCTTGACCTCAAACTGCCCGGCTCTGGTTCCAATATCCTCCTCAGTCAGCTCGTCAGTCCGGCTAACCACTCGTGCACCGCATGCCCTGCACCACAAACAGCACCACTGTCAGATAGCAACAGCACCCACTAAACCTGGGGACCTGTCAAATAGCAACAGCACCCACTGACCCTGGGGCCCAGTGCCCCACTGTCGGATAGCAACAGCACCCACTAATTCTGAGGACCAGCACCCAGTGACGAACATAATGTCTGGACAAGAACCAAAACCTGGACCCAGACTGTGATCCAAACATGCAGCTTGCTCACACGGGCGGTTGTGGTAAGAGAAGGATTTGTGGGAGAGCTGGTTAAGCATAGCAGAAAGATGAGGAAAGGCAGGTGGGTCATGTGATCAGCCGTGATCATATTGAATGGTGGTGCAGGCTCGAAGGGCCGAATGGCCTACTCCTGCACCTAATTTCTATGTGATTGGAGCAGAATTAGGCCATTCAGCCCATCAAGTCCACTCCGCTATTCAATCATGGCTGACCAATGACTACCTCCTCACCCCATTCTCCTGCCTTCTCTCCATAACCCCCGACACCCGTATTAATCAAGAATCCATCTATCTCTGTGTTTAAAATGGGATGTTTTCTTCCTGTACTAGATGTGAAATATCAAATTCTCATCTCACTTTTAACCCAAGACCAGCACACACTAGCTACCTGTGTTTAATTGTCCTTAAGATACACCTGCAGATAACTCAGGTTAGGGCAACATCACAAAGGCAAGTAGTGCACACTGCTGTGGGTGTGTGAATGAAAGCAGGCGCGGGCGGTCTCACAGTACCTGGCAATGCGGTTACTGTCACTCTTCCTGATGCGACGGATTGCAGTGATGTTTGCCTTCATGAGGAAATGAATGGCTAGGTCTGAAAGGCAAAAGGAGACCAAAGCTGAAGGTGTGTTGGTGGGCCCTACAATATTATTTCCCCATCAAAGAGCCCCAAATCTGAGCCTTTCCCTTGTGGGAGACCCAAATAGTGATGAATTATTGCACCGTGCCCAGTCACCGTAACATAATAGACATTTGAACAGGTACATGATAGGAAAGGTTCAGATATGGGCCACACGCGGTCAAGTGTGTCCAGTGTTACTTGATGGGCCAGACTCGGGTATATATATACCTGTCACTTGCGTGTATCAGCTTCACTCACCGACACGTGGTCAATATGCGGATATCACTTGGGGGTTTGCTAAACCTCAAGCAGCTGGACTATTTAAAACAGTCCCACCAAAAAGTGTTCTGCAGTAGTAGGCTGCGCACAGTAATGGAGTGGTCATACACACTGTACACAGTAATTTATTTAGCGAATGCAAAGTCCTTTAGCCAAGCAGTTGCCTCTTGATCTGCTGTATGAAGGGTGACAAGTCCTCCTTTGAGTCTTTGTTGAGGGCATGCTTCAATGAGGTGTTGCATTGTTTGCTGCTCTCCACAAGCACACCATGGGGTTTGACTGCTGCCCCATTTGTGAAGGCTGGCCAAGCAGGGGCCATGTCCAGTCCTGAATCTATTCAGCGTCGTCCACTGCTTCCTTGGGTGATTGGTGCCAGGGACCGGTAGGGTGGGGTCTGACACCAGATGTTTATTTGGGACGTCCTTGGACTCCCATTCCCTTTTCCAAGCTGATTGGATGGTGAAATCAGCTGGTGGTGGGTTCTTCCAAATTGGTCGTCTAGATGGAAGTCGAGCAGTGGGTGGGTTGAAGATGTCCATGTGAATTGGCAGATGAGGGGAGTTTTTGGTCTTTTGGAGCATCCTTTGAGTGAGGACTACTCGCCGGATGTGTGGAGGGGCTATGTTGGATAGGACAGGGAGCCAGGGGAGTGGTGTTGAGCGGATTGTTCCTGTGATGATCCTCATTGTTGAGTTCAATTGGGTATCCACATGGTGTGTGTGGGATGACCTGGACCAAACAGGGGCACAATATTCGGCTGAAGAAAATGCAAGGGCTAGTGCTGAAATGCGCAGTGTGGGGGCTGCTGCCCCCCACTTTGAGCCAGCAAGCTTACTGAGGAGATTGTTTCTGGACTTCACCTTAGCTGCTGTTCTTTTAAGATGTTCCTTGAAGGATAGGGTCCTGTCAAGGGTCACTCCGAGGTAATGGAGTGGTCATACACACTAATCATAGTAATGGAGTGGTCATACACAATGTACACAGTAATGGAGTGGTCATACACACTGTACACAGTAATGGAGTGGTCATACACACTAATCATAGTAATGGAGTGGTCATACACACTGTACACAGTAATGGAGTGGTCATACACACTGTACACAGTAATGGAGTGGTCATACACACTGTACACGGCATTGGGGGTTCAGTATTGATGTGGATAGAGAACTGGCTGGCAAACAGGAAGCAAAGAGTAGGAGTAAACGGGTCCTTTTCACAATGGCAGGCAGTGACTAGTGGGGTACCACAAGGCTCAGTGCTGGGACCCCAGCTATTTACAATATATATTAATGATCTGGATGAGGGAATTGAAGGCAATATCTCCAAGTTTGCGGATGACGCTAAGCTGGAGGGCAGTGTTAGCTGTGAGGAGGATGCTAGGAGACTGCAAGGTGACTTGGATAGGCTGGGTGAGTGGGCAAATGTTTGGCAGATGCAGTATAATGTGGATAAATGTGAGGTTATCCATTTTGGTGGCAAAAACAGGAAAGCAGACTATTATTTAAATGGTGGCCGACTAGGAAAAGGGGAGATGCAGCGAGACCTGGGTGTCATGGTACACCAGTCATTGAAAGTAGGCATGCAGGTGCAGCAGGCAGTGAAGAAAGCGAATGGTATGTTAGCTTTCATAGCAAAAGGATTTGAGTATAGGAGCAGGGAGGTTCTACTGCAGTTGTACAGGGTCTTGGTGAGACCACACCTGGAGTATTGCGTACAGTTTTGGTCTCCAAATCTGAGGAAGGACATTATTGCCATAGAGGGAGTGCAGAGAAGGTTCACCAGACTGATTCCTGGGATGTCAGGACTGTCTTATGAAGAAAGACTGGATAGACTTGGTTTATACTCTCTAGAATTTAGGAGATTGAGAGGGGATCTTATAGAAACTTACAAAATTCTTAAGGGGTTGGACAGGCTAGATGCAGGAAGATTGCTCCCGATGTTGGGGAAGTCCAGGACAAGGGGTCACAGCTTAAGGATAAGGTGGAAATCCTTTAAAACCAAGATGAGAACTTTTTTCACACAGAGAGTGGTGAATCTCTGGAACTCTCTGCCACAGAGGGTAGTCGAGGCCAGTTCATTGGCTATATTTAAGAGGGAGTTAGATGTGGCCCTTGTGGCTAAAGGGATCAGAGTGTATGGAGAGAAGGCAGGTACGGGATACTGAGTTGGATGATCAGCCATGATCATATTGAATGGCGGTGCAGGCTCGAAGGGCCGAATGGCCTACTCCTGCACCTAATTTCTATGTTTACACAGTAACGGAGTGGTCATACACACTGCTCATAGTAATGGAGTGGTCATACACACTGTACACAGTAATGGAGTGGTCAGACACACTGCTCATAGTAATGGAGTGGTCATACATACTGTACACAGTAATGGAGTGGTCATACACACTGCACATAGTAATGGAGTGGTCATACACACTGTACACAGTAATGGAGTGGTCATACACACTGCACATAGTAATGGAGTGGTCATACACACAACCAGTTAGGACGACACCTCACTGACTCGCTGTCTTCCACAACAAGGCCACCCGTCCTGAGCTGGGGCAAGTGCGGTCGGTCAGCTCTCGGCACTGGGCTGGACTCTGATCCCTACACCGGGACTCTAGTATATCCACACACTAGTACAGCTACTTTTTACACAGACGTTGGGCTGAGCATGTTGTACTAAGGAAGTGGGGATGTCTCCACCACAAGATTAGACACCACTATGTGCTGTGCACTCTACCTGAGATGCCCTTCTCAGTGAAGAGGAGATCAGGTTTCAGACGGATGATATCCTCACAGATTTGCTGAATATAATTTTCCTCCATCTGCAGGATGTGAGTGAAGTCCTCCTCACGAGTGATCTCAATATCAGTCTGGAACAGAAGATCAGAGATAGGGTCAACAACATTCCAAACAACAAACGCCCTCACACAACTGAGGTACGGAGAGAAGGAGATGGAGAGGGCAGATGCAGAGACATGGGGAATATTGTGTAACACACGCAGGTGACCAGCTCCACCTCCACTAGTCAACGTGATCCATCTCCCCCCCCCCCCCTCCGTCCCTCTAACATCTAGAAACCCTTGGCCTTGGTTTGAAGGTGCCCATTGATGCCTCTCCAGGACGGACAACAGCAGAGGTTAACATGCTCACTGTGGGCCGTTGTCATAAACGTCCCACCCCTTGACCATCACACCTGGTCCTAGACCCTATCCAGATATGACATGCATTCAACAATTGATCAGCTCATAGAAACAAGGTCACCCCTCACTCTTTTAAACTACTGATGATTATTGCAGGTGCTTGGAGAATTGGTTGGGGCAGTGGGAGATAATATGCTCCCATACAATGAAATACCGGCAGTCACAGATTATTGAAGAAAGATAGGGTGGACTAAAGTGGTCAACACAGCCCGTGGATAGTTCAGAAAATCAACGCTCAGTTCCACACGCAATCCTTGACCACAGGTATGGGGAGGGCAGAGACTAATTTTTGAAAGAGAAAGTGCTGGAGGAACTCAGCAGGTCAGGCAGCATCTGTGGAGGGAATGGACAGACAATATTTTCGGAGATCAATTTGACACAAAACATAATTTGCCCATTACCCTCCACGGATGCTGCCCGGCTCACTGAGTTCTCCAGCACTTTGTATCTGTCTTTGGTATAAACCAGCACCTGTAGTTCCTTTCTGCACACTTGCTTTGTCTTGTACACCCTACTGGAAGATTCTGACATAGTTCCTCAGCCCAGCCAGGGCTCCACAGATGGAGAGAGGGACAGACAGTTGGTACCTGGCTCTCTCCCTTCTTGTACTCCAGGGAGCAGTCCAGCAGCAAGATGCGGGGACTCTTGATGTGTCGGCGCATGCGAGAATGCGTGACATCCTTATTCAGCATCACTCCCCGCAGCACGCACGAGTCATGGATGAAGCCGCCAGGAACCTGTTAACAGGGAATAAACGTCACTGCCAGCTTCTGGACAAACCAACCGAGCAAATACAAAAGCTAACCCAATGTCCAGATGGGAACAAAGTTTGCACCGACCGTTCCCATCGGTACAGAACAAAGAAATATTGGAAATGTTACAGCGAAATCTAATCCATCACCTAGACTCCCCATTTAGATTGTGTTCCCATTGACCTTGGTTTGGAAGAGATTCGCTGATGGAGTACCCAGGCCTCTGGGTAGAGAATTCCAAAGACAACATGCACCTGTTCAGGTGTAACGTGGACATTTGAGGAGGTGACAAGAGGGCAGAAAGGCTACAAGCCGGAAACCACAGGCAGAGGAAGCACACACACCCACCTTCTCAATTTTGGCATACTTCTTAATGTCAATTTCCTTGCGGCCATTTTCATCCAACTCAACAGTCTTCACCGCATCGAGGGCGATGTTGCAAGCCAGGTCAAGCTGCAAGTTATTCACCTTGGTGTTGATGGCACTGTTGATAATCTTCAGCATCAGATCCCGGTTATTGATGTCAACAGGGGTGCTAGAAAGAAAGAGAAACACCTTAAGTGCCCGTGGCAACTGATCTCCTAGCAACTGGATTGTGTTCAACTGAACATAAAGCAGTTAATCTTCAGAGACGTGCAGTAAAACACCAAGGACAAAGCAACAACATTTAAATTCCTTGACACAATGGAACAAGGTGTTGAATGCAGCACAGCCAGAAAGGGTCACCTGAAGCTTTACCTGTATATTGGAGCAGTTGCAAAAGACCCGACATTAGTTAAAGCAGAAGCAAGTAGCCTGGTGCTTTGGCCGATTGTTGTAGTTCAGACATTTATTGGTTGTAAAGTATTTTGTGAAAGGCTCCAGCTGATTGCAAGTTTTTAATTCCACAGCATGTGGCTGAAATAAAGTTAGTCACACTGCATGGAAACAAGACCTTCGACCCAACTAACGACAAATTGCCTGCGTTAGTTAGTCCCACCTGCCCGCAGTTGACCCATTTTTCTGTCCATGTACCTGCCCAAATATAGTTTAAATGTTATTGTACCTGCTTTCACTACATCCTTGGGCAGCTTATTGCACACTCTCATCACCCTCTGTGTGAAGGGTTGCTCCTTAGGTTACCTTTAAATCTTTCCCCTCTCACCATAAACCTAGTTTTAGACTGCCATACCCTGGGACTAACATCTCCATGCCCCTCATGATTTTACGTAGTCTTTCTCCATAACCAAGTACCTGAGTTCCTCCAACGTGGTGATCATGTCGTCCAGTGCCTGGTGATAAGCTCCAATGATGACCGAGGGGTGCATCTGCTGCTCCAGGTACTGCTCAGCTACCGACAGCATCTCTCCAGCTGCAAGAAAGCACAACATGCAGTTACTCAACTATAAACACACTATCCCACTACACGAGAAGGCTCCTCGTCCTGTAACTGGATCATGACCACATGAGGTTATGCACACAGTGAATGAAAGAACACTTTGCCTTACGAGGGCCAGACGGCTGTAGTTGTGACCAGGGTCACACCACACCCTTACCTCAAGGCCTGTATCATAGTTCCTGGCCAGCACTCCGAGCCCAACGACACCCCTCACACCACTGAAAGCAAGCCTAATCACTGAGCCAATGGATGGGCGATGGATCGCCACTGATCAGCCTCCATCCCTGGCCACCACTATCGCAGCCGGTACAACCCACACAACATGAACAAAGACGATTAGTGCAGAGTGTGTTCTACGTACCGAGGATGATGACGGAGGTGGTCCCATCGCCAACCTCTTCATCCTGGGTGCGGCTAATCTCAATCATGGACTTGGCTGCTGGATGTTGCACCTGGATCTGAGAGATTGTACAGAATCGTCAGTCCCAACCTGGAGATGAACCAACAGACTGGGGAGATGGACACGGATGAACCAGGAGTGGGGAGAGGCTGGGGGTGATGAACCAGGAGTTGGGAGACTGGGGGGTGATGAACCAGGAGTGGGGAGAGACTGGGGGATGAACCAGGAGACTGGGGAGATGATGCTGTCAGAACAATACATCGGGGAGGAAGGCTGAGGTCTAATGAGATCTCTTGCACCAGGCACAGCTCTGGGAAGTGCGATGCTTTTGGGAAATCGCCACTCCCTATCAGCTGCCACAGGCTGCTGCACATTGTGAAACCACACCGTCCAGGGGGAAATGTCAGGGCTGAGTAGGCACCACTGGACTGGCAGCCATCGTCATACAGCACAGAAACAGGCCCTTCAGCCAACCCATCCATGCCAACACAGATGGGATTGTCAGTCAACCTCTGGCCCACGTCCTACCAGGGAAGTTACATTCAAGTAAATTAACTGGGAATTTTAACCTGCGAGCTTAGCTCTGTCTGACTCTAACTCCAGTGCGGTGTGGAGCTTCCACAGGGGTGAGACACGCAAGTAGAGGTTAATTGCCCCCATTTTATGGTTGGAATCTGAAGGAGGTTGATGGGAATTGGGGGGAGGGAGGAAATTGGTGGTTATAGGGTAGCAAGGAGTCAGCGGGCCGAAGGGCCCTCTTCCATGCCGTAAAAGTGACTGGTGTTGCAAATCAGTTCATCGAGCACAACTTGAAGCCACAGCCATTCCATGCTCCAGCACAATAACATTAAGTAGCAAAGGCATTTGGGATTCAAGATTCATTGGTGTCAGTAGGTGAAACCTATCCAGGTTGTGGTGAGAGCTGGAGGCAGGCACGGATGATTCACCAATAGGACCTACCTCTCGCAGAATGGCATTGCCATCGTTTGTCATAACGATGCCACCCATAGGATCCAGCAACATCTGGGGAAACAGACATTACATTAGACGGTTTTCCAACTCTGCAAGACATCGCAACTGGCAGCATGTTCCAATGTGGGTAATTCCATTACAATTTAACTAGCCCATTTCTTTAGTAAACAAGCACTACACTCATTTCTGACTCGACATTAAAAGAGGGCAAAACGAGTGCATATCTTACCTTCATCATAGCTCTTGGTCCCAGGCATGTTCGAATAACGTCTGCAATAGACTGAAAAACACAAGGAACCAAGATGACACAGAATACAGATAATCGCAGATTGAGTAACCCATTGATCAGCCCAGTCTATGCCCATGTACAACCTCACACCTGTTACTAATCCCTTGCCATTCCTCCTCAAACAGGCCTGGGAACGCAGGACATCATATCCAAGCCTGGACAACCCATTGATTTGGGAAGTGCAACTAGTGGAGCAGCATCCTTACATTCGCAAGCTCGATCCTGATCTCCAGTTTTGCCTGTGCGGAGTTTGCATGTTCTCTCCGTGGCTGCACAAGTTTTGCCTGGGTTGACGGTTTCATACATATCCCAAAGACAGTGCAGGCTGACAGGTTAACTGGCCATTGTAAGTCATCTTGATTGTGTAGGGGACGGGTTGTGTCTGGGCGTAGTGGGAATGTGGGGAGAATGGGATGGTGTAGAATTACTGAATATGGATGGTCAGCATTGTCTCGATGGGCAGAAGGGCCCGGTTCTGTGTTCTATCTCTCTCTCTAAGACAGATACTTGAAGAAAAGTGACAGCTCCCTCACCCAGTCTAAAGAATACACCCCCCCCCCCCCCCACAGGTGTTAACACCCAACTCGCCTACTGAGGTGTCATTTTGCCCATTCCACCCATGGGGAGTGGAACTACACACATGGATGTTAAACCTAATGGATCTACACCCAGCCCAAGCCTAGTTAAATGGAACTATATCTGTGGTGCCCTCAGTGGCAGAGCAACTGTATCCATACCACCCTTGAGTGCCAGATCCGACTGTACCTACATCACATACCACCCTTGGGTGCCAGATCCCACTGTATCTATACCACAGACCACCCTTGGGTGCCAGATCCCACTCTCTACCACAAACCACCCTTGGGTGCCAGATCCCACTGTATCTATACCACAGACCACCCTTGGGTGCCAGATCCCACTGTATTTACAAAAGGTAAATCACGTCTGACGAATCT
Source organism: Amblyraja radiata (assembly GCF_010909765.2). Lineage (NCBI taxonomy): Eukaryota > Metazoa > Chordata > Chondrichthyes > Rajiformes > Rajidae > Amblyraja > Amblyraja radiata. The sequence goes on along the minus strand of NC_046002.1, from coordinate 207,920 downwards.
TATAGAATTTTTCGAGGATGTAACTAGTAGTGTGGATAGGGGAGAACCAGTGGATGTGGTGTATCTGGACTTCCAGAAGGCTTTCGACAAGGTCCCACATAAGAGATTAGTATACAAACTTAAAGCACACGGCATTGGGGGTTCAGTATTGATGTGGATAGAGAACTGGCTGGCAAACAGGAAGCAAAGAGTAGGAGTAAACGGGTCCTTTTCACAATGGCAGGCAGTGACTAGTGGGGTACCGCAAGGCTCAGTGCTGGGACCCCAGCTATTTACAATATATATTAATGATCTGGATGAGGGAATTGAAGGCAATATCTCCAAGTTTGCGGATGACACTAAGCTGGGGGGCAGTGTTAGCTGTGAGGAGGATGCTAGGAGACTGCAAGGTGACTTGGATAGGCTGGGTGAGTGGGCAAATGTTTGGCAGATGCAGTATAATGTGGATAAATGTGAGGTTATCCATTTTGGTGGCAAAAACAGAAAAGCAGACTATTATCTAAATGGTGGCCGACTAGGAAAAGGGGAGATGCAGCGAGACCTGGGTGTCATGGTACACCATTCATTGAAAGTGGGCATGCAGGTGCAGCAGGCAGTGAAGAAAGCGAATGGAATGTTAGCTTTCATAGCAAAAGGATTTGAGTATAGGAGCAGGGAGGTTCTACTGCAGTTGTACAGGGTCTTGGTGAGACCACACCTGGAGTATTGCGTACAGTTTTGGTCTCCAAATCTGAGGAAGGACATTATTGCCATAGAGGGAGTGCAGAGAAGGTTCACCAGACTGATTCCTGGGATGTCAGGACTGTCTTATGAAGAAAGACTGGATAGACTTGGTTTATACTCTCTAGAATTTAGGAGATTGAGAGGGGATCTTATAGAAACTTACAAAATTCTTAAGGGGTTGGACAGGCTAGATGCAGGAAGATTGTTCCCGATGTTGGGGAAGTCCAGGACAAGGAGTCACAGCTTAAGGATAAAGGGGAAATCCTTTAAAACCGAGATGAGAAGAACTTTTTTCACACAGTGGTGAATCTCTGGAACTCTCTGCCACAGAGGGTAGTCGAGGCCAGTTCATTGGCTATATTTAAGAGGGAGTTAGATGTGGCCCTTGTGGCTAAGGGGGTCAGAGGGTATGGAGAGAAGGCAGGTACGGGATACTGAGTTGGATGATCAGCCATGATCATATTGATTGGCGGTGCAGGCTCGAAGGGCCGAATGGCCTACTCCTGCACCTAATTTCTATGTTTCTATGTATCTACACCACAACCACCCTTGGGTGCCAGATTCGACCCCCAGCCCCACCCACCCCTCACCTTGGCCGCGCTGATGTTGCCTTGCTGCACTCTGCGGCCCGATTCACGCTTCACGTTCTGACCTGTGGGAGAGACACGGACAGCGGGTGAGACAACAGACCCAGGACCGAGGGGAGACCGCGCCGCTCGGGCCCAGGCGGGAGGGGGAGGCCGCTGCATCCGGCCGGCAGCGCCGCGGGCCCCGACACTCACTCAACACAATGACCCTGCCTCCCCCCCCGGCACCGGGTCCAACCCCACCCCAGGCCCCGGTCTCGTCCCGTTTCATCCCCACCCCCGTCCCGGTTTCATCCCCAGGCCCCGGTTTCATCCCCACCCCCGACCCATCCCCGTCCCATCCCCAGGCCCCGGTTTCATCCCCAGGCCCCGGTCTCGGTCCCGTCCCGTTTCATCACCACCCCCGGCCACGGGCCCATCCCCGTCCCATCCCTAGGCCCCGGTCCCATCCCCATGCCCCGGTTTCATCCCCAGGCCCCGGGTCCAACCCCATCCCCAGGCCCCGGTTTCAACCCCAGGCCCCGGTCTCATCCCCAGTCCCGGTCTCATCCCCAGGCCCCGGTCCCATCCCCAGGCCCCGGTTTCATCCCCAGGCCCCGGTCGGCGACACTCACTCAACACAACCACTTGTCTACCCAACATGGCGGCCACTGCCTTGTGCTGGAACCTTCTTCGGCGCCGCGCTCCCCACCACGCTGCCGCCTGACGGACACCCGGCTCCGCCAATCGTCGCCCGCCGCAGCGCCGGCCCGGCCAATCGGGAGCGCGGGTCCGTGGTGACGCGTGGGGGGGGGGCGGGACGAGGGCTGGACTGGCCAATGAGGAAGCAGAACGGTGCCGACGGCGGGGCTGGGGCCGGGGGCGGGGCTGGCTCCGGGGGCGGGGCTGGGGCCGGGGACGGGGCTGGCGCCGGGGCCGGGGGCGGGGCTGGCGCCAGGGGCGCGGCTGGCGCCGGGGCCGGGGGCGGGGCTGGCGCCGGGGCCGGGGGCGGGGCTGGCGCCGGGGGCGCGGCTGGCGAGCATTTTCGGTGGACCTGCAGATGCTGCAAGTCTAAGATAAAGAGGCAGAGAATGCGGAAGTAGCCAGCTGGGCGGTCAGCATCTATGGAGACAGTGTTTTATTGCCAGTGAACAATGGAATTCGTGCTTCCAGCAGCACAAGAGAATATGTAGACAAAGTACACTGTAGACAATATAACTAACAAGAAAAAAAGTTGTGTGTGTGTATATTCTGTATCTTGACGTATAATCACCATCACTGATCGTCGGATACGACAGGAGGGTCATGTGCAACGCCGCAATTAAATATTAAATGTGGGCCTTAGAAGTCAGCGCCTTAATATCGATCATGAGATCATAAGTGATAGGTGATTCCGCCACTCAATCATGGCTGATTTATCTCTCCGTCCTAAATGAAAAAGGCTCTCGACCCGAAACGTCACCCATTCCTTCTCTCCAGAGATGCTGCCTGATGAGTTACTCCAGCATTTTGTGTCTATCTTCGGTTTAAATCAGCATCTGCAGTTCATTTCCTACACGAGAGAGTGGGGGGCGAGATAAATCACCCATGGTGGAGTACTGCAGCTGCTACATGTTCGGAAGTTATGAAAGTGTGGAGGGCTGGAGAGCTTGTCCCCGGGGAATTGTCCCACCCGGGCACAAAGATACTAGAGCAAGATCTTCTATGATCCAGTCTGACAGTGGGATAGACAAAATGTTTAAGAAGGAATATTTAAGAGGGAGTTAGATGTGGCCCTTGTGGCTAAAGGGATCAGGGGGTATGGAGAGAAGGCAGGTACAGGATACTGAGTTGGATGATCAGCCATGATCATATTCAGATTCAGATTCAACTTTAATTGTCATTATCAGTGTACAGTACAGAGACAACGAAATGCAGTTAGCATCTCCCTGGAAGAGCGACATAGAATATGATTTCAATAAATAAATCTATTTACATGCATACAGTCATAGACTTCTTTTTTCCTGTGGGAGGAGTGTCCGGGGGGGGGGGGGGGGGGGGGTGATTGGCAGTCACCGAGGTACATTGTTGAGTGGTGTGACAGCCGCAGGGAAGAAGCTGTTCCTGGACCTGCTGGTCCGGCAACGGAGAGACCTGTAGCGCCTCCCAGATGGTAGGAGGGTAAACAGTCCATGATTGGGGTGAGAGCAGTCCTTGGCGATGCTGAGCGTTCTCCGCAGACAACGCTGTATTGAATGGCGGTGCAGGCTCGAAGGGCCGAAAGGCCTACTCCTGCACCTATTTTCTATGTTCTATGTTTCTATGAACTGCAGATGCTGGAAAATCGAAGGTAGACAAAAATGCTGGAGAAACTGAGCGGTTGAGGCAGCATCTATGGACCAAAGATCCTATAGCGGAGCCTATTGCTGTAGGATCTTTACTGTGGACCAGGAGTGGGGAGACTGGGTGTGATGAGGATCTTTACTGTGGACCAGGAGTGGGGAGGCTGGGTGTGATGAGGATCTTTACTGTGGACCAGGAGTGGGGAGACTGGGTGTGATGAGGATCTTTACTGTGGGCCAGGAGTGGGGAGACTGGGTGTGATGAGGATCTTTACTGTGGGCCAGGAGTGGGGAGACTGGGTGTGATGAGGATCTTTGCTGTGGACCAGGAGTGGGGAGACTGGGTGTGATGAGGATCTTTACTGTGGGCCAGGAGTGGGGAGACTGGGTGTGATGAGGATCTTTACTGTGGGCCAGGAGTGGGGAGACTGGGTGTGATGAGGATCTTTGCTGTGGACCAGGAGTGGGGAGACTGGGTGTGATGAGGATCTTTACTGTGGACAGTGGGACTCCTGGCGAAGCATAAGTACTCCAACTCGCGTCAACGTGGCGCCCTCTGATTGTAGCGCACCCCTAAGTGCAAAGCAGCTCGGGAGATGTAGTCCCACCCGCGGTTTCCGCCACGGCGGAGGTGACGCTGTGAACTACATCTCCCAGGGGGCACCGCCCCCGGAGCGGGTGGGGCTGGTGACGTCAGGCGCAAGCGCAGTGGTGCTTCTTTTGGCCGAGCGCAGCGAGGGTGAGTGAGTGGCGGCGGCGGGGAGAGAGAGTGGGGGGGGAGAGAGAGTGGGGGGGGAGAGGGGGGGGGGGGAGAGAGGGGGGGGGGGGAGAGGGTAAAGGGGGTGGATTGGGGGGGGGAGGGTGAAGGGGGTGGATTGGGGGGGGAGGGTAAAGGGGGTGGATTGGGGTCTCCCTCCCTTCACAACAGCCACGTTGTTGAACCTTCACCTGGTTCAAGCAGATGCCCACTGCTGGAGGGGGGGGGCAGCACCTTGTGGGGGGGGGGGGGGCAGGGAGAGGTGTGGACACTGCCCTGTGGGAGGAGAGGGGCTGGGGAATGGTGCCCCCCTCCCTCCCCCACCCAACCCCACCGTGTGTTCACCTCACAGCAGCTGAATTAGGCCATTCGGCCCATCGAGTCGACTCCACCATTCTGTCGTGGCTGATCTATCTTTCACTGTAACCCTTGTTGACCTGTGAGGGGCAAGATTAAGGGCATTGGTCTGTGGGAGGGGCAGGGGCTGAGGGGATGTCAGAGGGGAGGGGGGCACTGATAATCACGGAGCCACTAATAACAGCGTTCCAGAAATGAACAATAAATGCAGTGGCCTTCAGTGAGGTTGTCATAAAGAATAGGAGCAGAATTAGGCCATTCGGCCCATCAAGTCTATTCTGCCATTCAATCATGGCTGATCTATCTCTCCCTCCTAACCCCATTCTCCTGCCTTCTTGTAACCCCTGACACCCGCACTAATCAAGAATCTGTCTAGGTTGGGGGCGGTGAGACAGACGTGTGTAAGTCGGTGATGGGTGTGCGTTCAGGTGGCTGGGGGAAGGATGGGTGTAGGTCTGACCACACCATGGGGCTGCTGAGACTCTCCCCTCTGTGTGACTGCTCTCCCCACAGATGAGGCTGCTGTTAATCGGTGTGTGTGCCGTGCTCCTCGCTGCCGCGGGGGCTGAGGAGGGAGCCAGGATTCTGTCCTCCAAGTCCCTCCTGAACAAATACGCAGTGGAGGGACGGGACCTGACGCTGCAGTACAACGTGTACAATGTGGGCTCCAGGTAGGGAGTGGAGTCTTCCTCACCTCACCTGACAACGTGCACTCACCTGGTTCAGCACCTACACCACAATTACACGTCCAGGCCTGAAAACGGTCCTGCTTCACCCCACTGCTCCGTAACCCGTCCCCACTCCCTTACCTGTCCCCCTCCCCTTGGTCACCTGGCTCGTCCCCACTCCCTCACCTTCCCTGCCTTGCCCTGCTGATCCATCACACATCCCCACCTTGCCCATCTCCGCTGCCTTGTCCCTCCCTGCCTTGTCATGTTACTCCCTCGCCCGCCCCCTTCCCCCGGGTCACCTCACCAGTTCCCACTCCCTCACCTGTCCCCCTCCCCCTGGTCACCTGGCTCATCCCCACTCCCTCACCTTCCCTGCCTTGCCCAGCTGCTCCATCACACATCCCCACCTTGCCCATCTCCACTGCCTTGTCATGTTACTCCCTCGCCCGCTGCCCTCCCCCTGGTCACCTCACCAGCCCCCCTCCCTCATCTGTTCCCCCCCCATCCCCCTGGCCCACCCCCGATCACCTGGCCCGGCTGTGGGTGGGCGGTTTCACTGGATGCAGAGCGTTGTGTGGGGTGGGGTGAGGGGGAAAGCTGGCAGTCCCTCTGATTCCCATCTCTCTCTCTCTCTGTCCCTCAGTGCGGCGCTGGAGGTGGAACTCAGCGATGACTCCTTCCCACCTGAGGACTTTGGAATTGTGTCAGGAATGCTGACCGTGAAGTGGGACCGGATAGCTCCGTATCCTTGTCACAACCTTCGTTGGAATCTGCTCCCAGCTCGCTTGTGTTCCTTCCCAAGTTCATGTGACAGGAGCAGAATTAGGCCATTCGCCCATCAAGTCTACTCCACCATTCAATCAAGGCTGATCTATCTCTCCCTCCCAACCCCATTCTCCTGTCTTTTCCGCATACTTGACACCCTTAGCAATCAAGAATCTGTAAACCTCCACCTTAAAAATATCCATTGACTTGGCCTCCACCGCCATATGTGGCAATGAATTCCACAGATTCACCACCCTCTAAAGAAATTCCTCCACATCTTTTTCTAAAGGTATATCCTTTTATTCTGAGACTGTGACCTCTGGTCCTAGACTCTCCCAATAGTGGAAACATCCTCTCCACATCCACTCTATCCAGGCCTTTTACTATTCTGTACGTTTCAATGAGTCCCCTCTCATTCTTCTAAACTCCAGTGAGTTCAGGTCCAGTGCCAACAAATGCTTGTATGTAAACCCACTAATTCCTGGGATCATTCTTTGTAAACCTCTGCTGGACCCTCTCCAGAGCCAGCACATCCTTCCTCAGATACGGGGCCCTTGTTTGCTTCCTCTATGTCCCTCCTCTGTGTCTGATTCCTTGACCCACTCGCTGCAGGGCCAGTAACGTCACCCACACTGTGGTGCTGCGACCACTGAAGGCCGGATACTTCAACTTCACCTCTGCCACCGTCTCTTACCTGGCCCAGGAAGGGGGGCCCGTGGTGGTAAGTCAGGCCTCTCCTTCAGTAACGATAGTAAGAGGAATAAACTGGGTGGATGCACAGAGTCTCTTGCCCAGACTAGGGGAATCTAGGACATAGGTTCAAGGTGAAGGGGAAAAGTTACGCTCCAGCCAGTTCAGTGTCATGTGTACCAAGGTACAGTGAAAAGCTTTTGTTGCCTGCTATCCAGTCAGCGGAAAGACAATATACAATTACAATTGAGCCGTCTACAGTGTACAGATACATGATGAGGGAATAACGTTTAGTGCAAGGTAAAGCCAGCCAAGTCTGATCAAGGATAGTCCGAGGGTCACCACTGAGGTGGATCGTAGCTCAGCATTCTGCATTAATGTCTGGGTGTCTTTGTCTATAGGTGGGGTACACCAGCGCCCCTGGACAGGGTGGCATCCTGGCTCAGCGAGAGTTTGATCGTCGCTTCTCCCCTCATTACGTGAGTATCTGTTTTCCGCGCTCCTCCCTCCGGCTGGCTCCATTCGGCCCATCGTCTACTCTGCCATACAATTATGGCTCCCTCCCAACACCAGTTTCAGGTCCCCACTGCTCTCGATGTGAGAAAAGTACTTGCCCCTCTCTCACCCTATAGCTATGTCCTCTCATGTTGACAAATCTATCACGTCTCCCCTCAACTTGCGACGTTCCAGAGAAAACAATCCATGTCTATCCAACCTCTTCCTGTAGTTGAATTCCTCGAATCCAGGCACCATTACGGTAAACCTATCCAACCTCTCCAAATCCTCCACATGCTTCCGATGGGCTGAATGGCCTAATTTTGCTCCTGTGTCTTCATTCCAAAACTCCCGAGGTTCTGTGACGAGGTTCTGATTGATGGTGAAACTTTCTCTGCAGTTGGACTGGGCGGCCTTTGGAGTGATGACCCTTCCATCTATCGGCATCCCTCTGCTTCTCTGGTACTCAAGCAAGAGGAAGTACGACACGCCCAAGTCCAAGAAGAACTGAGGCGACTGGATCATTAGCAGAGCTCGTGACCCTGTTGTACACCGGAGCTGTGATAGGCTTGATGCGCTGAGTGTGTACGTGTGCATGCACACGTGTGGTTCTGTCTGTGCACACACAAGTCTGTGTGAACGTGTCGAATGGCGAGTGGCATGTTACTGCAGGACCAACATAAACAATGCCAGAGGGTGGTTTCTGGTTTTGCAGTTGATCATCATGCTCTGTTGGTACAACACGGTTACGAATAGTTCATTGTATAATTCAGTTTTTTTGTAATAAAATCACTTGAAAATGAAACTGTCTTATTCTATTTTTAGATTTATGCTAAAAAAAAAAATCACACACTGCGCAGATTTAACACATTTTGTACATTGGATGAAAACCCTGTAACAATTTAATTGGGATTAAAAGCTGATATCCCCCTGTGAACTTCTGACCTCTGCATTTGGGTTTTAACATCCAGTGGCTGTGGAAACATTCGATGCCCCACAGATCTGCCAAAATCTCCCAATCTAGGATAGTCCCACAGTTTGACAAGTGGTGGAGTTGGGCCCAGGTGGCTGTGTCCATGTTGGTCAGCATGTTGGTCAGCATGGCCGAGCCGCTGCATTGGGGGTTGTAGCGCCAATAACATTAATCCAAAGCTGATGGGAGATAAAATAAAAGTGCGGGAAGGAACTGCAGATGCTGCCACAAAATGCTGGAGTAACTCAGCTGGACAGACAGCATCTCTGGAGAGAAGGAATGGGTGACGATTCGGGTCTGAAGAAGGGTCTCGACAGGAAACTCATATGATGAAAGAATGGAGCGATTGGGCTTATGTGATTCAGTGGAATTTAGAAGGATGAGAGGATATCTTATAGAAACATAAAATCATTAAGGGATTTGATACGTTAGATGCAGGAAACATGTTCCGGATGATCAGTCTGAAGGAGGGTTTCGGCCCAAAACGTCGCCTATTTCCTTCGCTCCATAAATGCTGCTGCACCCGCTGAGTTTCTCCAGCATTTTTGTGTACCTTCGATCTTCCATCATCTGCAGTTCCTTCTTGAACAACATGTTCCGGATGTTGGGGTGGGGTCCAGAACCCCAGAATAAAATCATAGGCCATTTAGAACCGAGATGACGAAAAACTTTCACCAAGAGAGCTGTGGATTTGTGGAATTCTCTGCCACAGAAAGCCGTGGAGGCCGATTCAGTGGATGCATTCAAAAGACAGTTAGATATAGCTCTTAGGGCTAGCGGAAGCAAAGGATAAGGGGAGAAGGCAGGAACGGAGTACTGATTGTGGTTAATCAGCCATGATCACATTGAATGACGATGCTGGCACCTATTGAGTGTGACTGAGGAATGTATGAATAATGCGATGTAAAGCGCCTTGAGTATTCTAGAAAGGCGCTATACAAATCCCATCCATTATTATTATTGTCTATGTATCTATGAAACGTCACCAATTCCTTCTCTCCGGAGATGCTGCCTGACCCGCTGAGTTACTCCAGTTGTTTGTGTCTATCTTCGAAAATAAAAGTGGGGTTGTTTCATAAAGTACTCCGAGAGGTGGGATCGCCCGGTATCCGAATTACTACCCCTAAAATATACAATAAAATATATAGAGTAAAAAACGAGTTGTGTTGCGATGGCCGGGAATCGAACCCGGGTCAACTGCTTGGAAGGCAGCTATGCTCACCACTATACCACCATCGCACTGCAGGGCTGTGGACGCAGCGGCAACTCAACTCTCGGCTCCCGCGATCCCTGTTGCTCTGACGTTGTGTTCATTCACAAATCTAAATACATTTCATTCTTGATTCTCACGCAGCCGTTCACCAATATTTTACCAGCACTATTTTCTTTCAAAGCGTCACTGTGCAATAGTTGGAAAAGTCTGCAGGGTGTATTTGGATTTCAAGTTGACTGAACCCCGAACTACGAACTGACGCAGACGCCTGTGGCCACCTGGACACTGTTACCTGGTGTCCAGACGCCTGTGACCACCTGGACACTGTTACCTGTTGTCCAGAAGCCCGTGTTTACCTGGACATTGTCTGTTATCTAATCTCGCAGACGCCTGTAGTTGCCTGGAAGGTAGACAAAAATGCTGGAGGCAGCATCTATGGAGCGAAGGAAATAGGCGACGTTTCGGGTCGAAATCCTTCTACAGACTGATGTGAGGGTGGGGGTGGAGAAGAAAGGAAGAGGTGCAGCCAGTGGGCTGAAGTGGAGGAGAAAGTAGGGACTACCTGAAATTAGAGAAGTAGTTACCTGGACATTGTTACCTGTTCCCGCAGCGCCTGTGGTTACCGGAAGTCCTGGTAACTGCGCCCGAACCAAGAGAAGCCACCTTTCCCCCTTCCCATTGAACCCTGGATGGGAGAAATATTTAGGGTGGGAGGGGTGATGAGTGGTCAGTGTTTGACCACCAATGCCTCTTGTCCGTAGCACGGGCCGCACAAGGAATGATTGCACGTTATACTCAGACAGAAATGCACACAAACGCAGTAAAACAAGTTATTTTTTGTATTTTATTAGGAAAGGTATGCCCTTAATAATGGTACAAAAATGTATATACAAGATTTATTTAACAATCTGTATCATTTTCTAAAAACACGGCTAGTTCTAAAGGAATCCTGTACACGAGATACTGAACATCTGTAACAGTACACTGTACTAAAGGCGCACCAGGTACTTACTATCCAAGGCTTCCTCTCAACCAGAGGCAACGAGTTCATTCCCTTCTGACCCACCGATAATCTTAACGAAGGGTCACCAAAAACCACAAGCTGAGTATCTGATCAACAGGTCCGGATAAAATCCCAGGGAAAGAAACACAGATATACACAGCTTTTCTGAACAATGTTGGATGGCAACACAGGATAAAATCATCCAGACACACCGGGTGGACAAGAGCATGACTGAAGCTGGGAGTATGGAGGTGGGAACAAGGGAGAGGGGGAGACGGAGGGGGAGGGAGAGAATGCATTTGCCCAGAGGATCAAAGATACTACTTTGATTCAGTCACCTGTTACTACTTTTCTACAACAATCATCCCAGTCACTTACAGCTCAAGATTATTGAAGTATACTGCAGTAAGATATTGACAGAACTAGAGTAATGGTTGTGTTTTATTGGAATAGCATGGAGTGTAAACCATCCTATAACAAGTCTGGAGGTGCAACCTTGTCTTAATCACATTTAAATGTTGGTAATATACACTGGAACCAACAGAGTGACCTTGATTGACTGGTGCTCAGATATACCAGCTACATTGCACCAACCATCACCTTTATTTATTTATGGATTTAAGGCTGCAAGTCCCGACTGTGAGCAGAACCAATAATGGTCCACTGGGGTTTCCATGGCTCTGACCTGATACTTGGTGACACAGGGGAGTTAGAGTCATGGCAATGGCACCAGGCAGATTGGAAGGTTTAAGATGCATTAGGGTTAGGGTTGGTGCAGGACGGATTATCATGCTGGGTTCTGCTCTCTGTGGAGACACAGGCTGCTACATCAAACCACGGCATGTTGCAGTCCCAAGTTATCCAGTGAGATGCACAGGTCTAACTTTGCTCTGAGGCAACACTGAACGAGCTGTTCTTGGCTGAGCTCCATCCCAACTCATGGTTGGCCCATTACTCCTGCACCAGGGCCCACATCTGGGCATGCTGGTCTCAGCTCAGCAGTCCAGACTGCACAAGGCAATGATCCCCAGGCTCACTGCTGATCACTGGATAAACCTGGTTCCATGGGTGGGGAAGTGGGGTTTTGAATATCAGTCGACAATGGGCTAGGACGTGTAATGATTACTAATCTTCATGCAGGATTTTAGATTCGACAAACAATACATCACAAGTTTGGGGAACCCAATAAAACTGCTCTCCTCAAATGATAAAGGCGTCACTGATGCTGAACAATACAGCATGATTTACTGCAGACCCTTAGTTATTGACTATAATGAGACAAATGCAGCCTTTCATATTCCAGTCATGACCATAAATGTTAGCTTCTGCTGTGTGACATCCACTCTAACCCCACTCTGCAACATCCACTCTAACCCCACTCTGCAACATCCACTCTAACCCCACTCTGCAACATCCACTCTAACCCCACTCTGTAACATCCACTCTAACCCCACTCTGCAACATCCACTCTAACCCCACTCTGCAACATCCACTCTAACCCCACTCTGCAACATCCACTCTAACCCCACTCTGCAACATCCACTCTAACCCCACTCTGTAACATCCACTCTAACCCCACTCTGCAACATCCACTCTAACCCCACTCTGTAACATCCACTCTAACCCCACTCTGCAACATTCACTCTAACCCCACTCTGTAACATCCACTCTAACCCCACTCTGCAACATCCACTCTAACCCCACTCTGCAACATCCACTCTAACCCCACTCTGCAACATCCACTCTAACCCCACTCTGCAACATCCACTCTAACCCCACTCTGCAACATCCACTCTAACCCCACTCTGCAACATCCACTCTAACCCCACTCTGTAACATCCACTCTAACGCCACTCTGCAACAAGTGGTCGGCTGCAAACAGCCAATTCTCTCTCTGACTTGCAACACTGTTCCACATGGACCAGTGGAATTCATGTTTTCATGTTCTACCAGCTTATCATTCAAACTCTGGGACTGGATCACAAATGGCTGCTGACATTAGGAAAACAAGGACAATGTTAGCTGAAGATACAAGGCCACAACGGCCTTTATGAGGTAGGAAAGGTATTCAAAAGGTGAATGGGAGCAAAAGTTTCAAGTAGAGAATCCTTGAGCTGTGACATTTAGGTTAATTGGGCCGAGAGATTCTTTGGTGGGAGCCTCGCAAGGAAGGAAACTAACGGAGCGCAGAGCGAACAGAGGCAGGCTCCTGCTGCAAGAGCAGTAACACACATCAATAAGCCTGTAGGTACAGCTAAAATTGTGGGTGGAATTTCTATACTGTCAAACAACATAGATCTTCCACTTGGGCAGGAAACCCTCTATTGGTGGAAGAAAACATGCAAACTGCAGGTGGACACAAAATGGTGGAGTAACTCAGCGTCTCTGGAGAGAAGGAATGGGTGACATTTCGTCTTCAGTCTGAAGAAGGGTCTTGACCCGAAAACGTCACCCATTCCTTCTCTACAGAGACGCTGGCCAGCCTGTTGCGTTACCCAGCATTTTGTGTCTATCTTTGGTTTAAACCAACATCTGCAGTGCCTTCAAACACAAGTAAAATAGTCAGAAGAAGGGTCCCGATCCAAAACACTGCCTAACCATTCCTTCCCCAGATGCTTCTGACCCCGAGTTACTCCAGCACTTGGTGTTCCACACAAGAGTGACTTGGCAGTAACAGGCTGCCCCAATGTTCAATGCTAGCTGTTCTAAGGTACCAAACTGCCGAGTCAACATGCTCTGCAAGATCAGTCTGGTCCCAGAACCACCCCACTGATCTGACCTCCCCTGTCAACACCACTGTTCCTGGGACCAATCCACCAACCGCCGCGTTAAGTTATGGCCGGACAGGTTGCTCCTCGTACACAAGAGCGTTGCAGATACTCCAGTCTTAACAGAGGACAGGAAGAAAGTTTGAATCTGGTCAAGGAATATTTCCTGCAGTAACCTTACTATAAAACCAAAAGGCAAACGAAGCTCAGTTTCCTAAACACTTCGCTCACTCAGAGCAGCAAGAATTAGTCAATGACTGAAAGACAAACTCTAGAGCAATGATCATGTAACCAAGATGCAACAGCATTATCACTCTGGACAAGTAGAGAGTACAGCTGGACACACCTGCCCAAACACTGACCTGGTACAGTGGTGACTGGGAGAGTACAGCTGGACACACCTGCCCAAACACTGACCTGCCCACAGACCCGACTGTGTAGTGTGGACAGAAAGACAGTGGGACCTGTGAGACTGCAGGCAGTCATATCAGTTGGAGTGGGGACAGGAAGCTGCCAGAATCAGATGCATGGAAGCTGTGTACATTTCCATCCAGGATGTGAGTGGTGTGGCGACTTAGTAACTGTGGTGCAGTCTTGTCACAATCTCTAGGCGGTGGGCAGCTTCACACCAGGTTTGAACGATGGATAACACGTGCATGGGTGGGGGGGAGGTTTCCTGCTGGACGGCAATAACTGGGCCAACAATGGAGAGTTGTTCAAGTTGCTCGATGAGTTTGGGGCAAGGTATGGATCCTGGTTCACCAGGAACAAGTAGCTGGCCTGCACAATAGTGGGGTTGGATCCTAATGACTGAAACAGCCCACAACATCTGCATGAAATTAACCCCTTCTTGCCAATCCTGCCCACTAGCAAAGACAGTGGATGTCCCCAACGGTACACTGGATAAATAGACAGCACAGTAACACCAACAATCAGGTCAACTGGGCAATCAGTTTTAATATAACTAAATTAGGCATCTAGATGACAATAAAAATATATAAAAAATAGTTATTTTCAAATTACAAAAAAAGGGCAGAGTATTGAAAGCAAGGCCCTGATTGTACAGCTAATGTCCTGAACACTGCTGGTAATGACAAAAACAAAGCTGGCCACAGGAAACACTTAAGTAAAAAATTAGCCCCCTCTCGAAAGGACATCAAGCATCTGCGAAGTGCCGTTATTATGGAGCCTTTGTATAGGAAGTGCTTACACGCCGCACAACCCACATGTGTCTTACTGATCAACAACGCTGGTAATTCATCTTGCAAACATCACTTAAAAACACACTTTGGGGGAAGAAGAAGATTGTAAAGTGGGAACTTCAGTCAAAAAGGTCCTCCTTCTTCGAGGAGAATTTCTCCAAGGATCACCCACTTTCCATGTCAATGAACATTGTGAACTATTTCACCAGGTGAATCTTGTGCACACATTTGCCCCCAATGCATCGAGCAACTTGAAGTCTACAAGTTTAAGGTGGAGCTACACCTGAAGCCAACACATAATGGACTCCAGCATCACATGTTTGAAACAAGCCTTCACATTACCTGTTCATCTACATGTGCTTGTCTCTTCCCATCATTGAGACAGTGCCCGGCGGGGACTTCTACAGTGACTGACTTCTGGGGATTGGGACCAGACAAACTAACCGCTGTAAAAAACACATTAAAGAGTAAAAAAAGATTAAAAACATTAAGTGTTTTCCATCTTCTCTGAAGACAAATCATCCAGTTAGTATTAACCACAAGCCACGACTGGACAAGGTGGTTAGAAAGGCAAAGTTGAGATTTGGTTGGTATTTGTAAAGTTACCAATTAGCTCAGTTCACCTTTTGAACATGAGATGGGTCCCTCCCAGAGCTGTCCCAGTCATGTGGTGTGGAAAATGAACAGGATTGGGTATAGGCATTGCTCATCAACTTTGCCCCATAATCTCCTCCGCTTTACAATCTCACAGAGAGGAAACGTTCAATGGATACCAACTCCTTCCTTTCTCTCAAAGAACAGGCATTATTCTGCACCCTGCTTCACTGAACACACTTTGTCCCCATGACAAGAGGAGTCATCAATGCAGTTGGTGTCCTTCAAGGCATTTCTGAGTAGTGGCAGAAAATCACTATAAAAATAGAGATGAAAACGCTTTAAACTTTACCAGAAAGGCGGACGGACATTAAAGATAAAGTTACATTCTAGCGGGGAATGTGACAGCTCTGGAGATATCAACAAATAAACTGTTCTTGAAAATACCAAATCCCATTTCAGAAACACTTGTTTAAAACAAGCCCCAGACCTTCCTCTCAAATGATTGCAACTTCTACACTGGACCATTTTACATTTTACAAATTTTAAATCATCCACTCACATTTCTCTGTAATTGAGGCAATAAATGTCTGCTTTTTTTGGTTTGAAATACTTAAGGAAAGTAAATGCTGACACTGCAGCCGTCGCTGAGAGCCTGTTGTTGGGGACCAGGGGGACAGGCACATTAGTTGCGGTGGGACCACCAACATTCTCATCAGCCTTCCACACACAATTAAAACATCAGTGGCCCCAGCAACGAGACTTGACTTCCCTTTCCCCCCCCCCCAAACCCAACTGCATCCCAGATCCCGGGATATCTCTGCACAAACAGGAACTGCTGATTAGATTTCATGAATGACTGGTCTGGTTTTTATCCCCAAAAGGCTTATGGCAGAATTGCACCTGCTCCTGAGGGAGTTCCTGCACGAACAGATCACGGACATCGCTGTGCGGTGTGGTATTGAGCTGCAGCCTGACTGAGCTGCACTGCTGGTGTGTCCGAGTGTCCCAGAGAGTGTGCACACGTGCGTGTGCGTGCCCGAGTGTCTCAGAGAGTGTACACGCGTGTGTGTGTCTGAGTGCGTGCGAACGTGTGCACGCATGTGTGCGCCCGAGATGTGTGTGCGCGTGTGAATGTGTGCATGAGTGTGCGAGTGTGTCTCCGAGTGCCTGCGTGCGTGCGGTGTGCGCGCATGTGTGTGCGTGAGGTGTGCGCGCATGTGTGTGTGTGCGAGTGTTTGTGTGTGCGCGCGTGCGCATGTGTCCACGTGCACACAAGAAACAGGCCGTCAGCGTCAGGGAGGCCAGGAAAGGGGGGAGGGGGGGGGGGGGGGGGGGGAGTTTATGAAGTCACTGTTTCTGTTGCCATGTCGATGGGCTGCTCCATGGTTTCTATGGTGGTCTCAGGACCCTCCACCTCTGTCGTCATGGTGATGATGGGAACTGTCCCATCCTCCGTCACCTCCTCCACCACAGTGATCTCCTCTACAGTGTGAAGCCGGGCTATGGCCTCCAGTCTCATACGGTACTCATCCGCTTCCTGCTCCTTCTTCACCAGCTGCTGCCGGTACTCCTGGGCCTTCCTGTTGGCCTCATGGAGCTGCTGCTGTAATTGCTCCCTCTCCATACAGTCATTCATATCCTGCAACACACCAGGGGAGGCAATGTAATGCAATGCAGGCGTTACTTGAAATTGGAGAAATCCACGTTCATACTGCTGGGTTGTAAACTGCCCTAGTGAAATACGACAATACAAAATAGAGATGTTGCCTGACCCGCTGAGTTACACCAGCATTGTCTGCCCATCTTCAGCATGAGCAGTGTGGTCTTTATTATCAACAGCAAAACTAAACCCAATGTAGCCACAACTGGCAGACTCGTTACGATCTACAATTCCCCCATTAACCAACAATTATACTGCAACACTTACTACACTCTGAGTGCAGCAGGAGGCGTACAGGGGCAAAGAGGGAGGAGCAGGAGATGGCAGAATCATTCTGTAGTGCTCTGTGTACACTCATGGTTGTTACTCAAGTCATTCCTGCAATATTCTGAGGATATGCAGACAGCAATCATGACCAGAAGGGAGACTTTCCTGTCATTACATCTCTCCAGAACTGATAAATTCATTTTTTTAATCTGCATGACAAACGCCCATGTAATGTTCTGGTCTTTTACTCTTCAAACACTGGTTACCTATGGCAAGTTAATTGAAAGCAGTAATTTCTGGTTGCAAGACTTTGCACCCTCAGTCCCTATACTGCATATGAGTAGCTGTACTATACTCAGCCTCTCCTCCCTCCATGTTATCCCCCCCAACCCTATCTCCTTCCCAGCTTTGCCTTGAAGGCATCTTTAATAAATGCCTCAAGTGCTTCTTTGCAACGTTGACAAGTTTCTCCAGAATTTCCCACAGGATGCATTTATTGATCACCATGTTTTTATGCTCGTCATCTGATCAACCCAACAAGTGGAGATATTACTCTTCATCTTCTCAGTCTTTTGTAAGCTTCAACAAGTTAAAAGTTTGAAGATTCAGTTCACTGCAGGAAATAATTCCTCATCCGTAATTCTGCAGTGGCTGTAGAAGACCCATTTTATATTTCTCAGCTCTTAGTCTGAAACTTTGTAGGTTATGGAACTTTAACTGGTTCTCCAGTTGCAGTGTGGTCAATCTGTTACCTGAACTAAAGATACTCCGGCAGTTTTGATATCTTCTTGTTAATACTTATTTATATCTTCTCTATGCTTTGCACACTTTGTTGTTAGAATGGAACAAGAACAGCAACCTATTTCTGTTTCTATCCATTTTAACAATCACCTGGGATTTTTCATTTGATAGCTTGCAACCAGATTTTCCTTTCTTTTAATGACCTCATTAACCTGCATCTCTACTTTTAGATAATTAGCAAAGAGAACCGTTAGTTTAGTTTGTGGCTCCCACTCCACCCCTCTGATCATTCCTGCAGAGGTATGAGGGTAATGCTCCAATTGGATCCGTTAAGCTGTGCATGTGTTGAGAATGGATCAAAGATTCTTCCCTACCTTCTCCGAGTGATTCAGGACAGCCTCCAGACACTGCTTCCTTATTGACATTTCTTCCGTGATGATGGTCTCCTCTTCGACATGGGATGCCGGGACAGTCAGAACTGAGGAGAGTACAGGACTTGGTCAATTGTTGACCCTGACATTAGGACACCGAACAGGCAGATGTGGTCTCCATCTTCTCAAACTCCTAGTTTTCATTAGGACACTGATAACACCCATCCCTCACCACACAGAGGGTGGTGGGTGTATGGAATGAGCTGCCAGAGGAGGCAGTTGAGGCTGGGACTATCCCAACGTTTAAGAAACAGTTGGTCAGGTACATGGATAGGACTGGTTTGGAGAGATATGGACCAAACAAGGGCAGATGGGACATGTTGGCCGGTGTGGGCAAGTTGGGCTGCACTAGGTGGGACTAGTGCAGCTGGGACATGTTGGCCGGTGTGGGCAAATTGGGCTGAAGGGCCTGTTTTTGTGCTGTATCACTCTGTGACTAGGTGGGACTAGTGTAGCTGCGCCATGTTGGCCAGTGTAAGCAAGTTGGGCCCGTTTCCGTGCTGTATCACTCTATGACTAGATGGGACTAGTGTAGCTGGGACATGTTGGTCGGTGTGGGCTGAAGGGCCTGTTTCCGTGCTGTATCACTCTGGCTCCATGTCCCACTGGCCCAGGTGGGCTGGTTTAGCTCAGACCTACCTTGCTGCCCGTCCTGCATGGTCACAATGAACTGCTGACCACTGCCGAGCCCGGCATGAAGGTTACCGAGCTGCACACCACCATCAGTCACTATGGTGATGACCCTCTGACCTCCGCTCCCTACAACCTGTTGAATTGCTGAGTCAACAGAGTCTGCGGTCACAACCTCCTCCGTCATCACTGTGGAATGAAACATACTTTAGTTAATACAAAACCGGGCCATGCGTGTAGCACACCCTTGGGAAAGGCAGCAGAGGACAACACCACCACAATAACACAGGGTCAGCAGCTGAATATTCCCTTCTCATACAAGACTAGATGGCAAACAGCGACACACCGCTGGTCACCGGACAGCTCCCTGTAACAGCTGTAGCTTACAGACAACATGCCCCGTCAGAGCTCCACTCAGCAGGCGCTGTACACCTGGGGTTGCAAACCTTGTCATCACACAGAC
This sequence comes from Amblyraja radiata, assembly GCF_010909765.2. Classification (NCBI taxonomy): domain Eukaryota; kingdom Metazoa; phylum Chordata; class Chondrichthyes; order Rajiformes; family Rajidae; genus Amblyraja; species Amblyraja radiata. The sequence goes on along the minus strand of NC_046002.1, from coordinate 188,627 downwards.
AGGGTTACCAAGCTGCAACTGTTGTCATCAGGAATACAACTCACCACTGGTAAACCACCATTAAATCATGGTGGTCCCATCAGGGATATTTGTTAAATCACCCCTTCAAGCAGAATCCACGAATACCCCACACTCACTAGAGGTGGTTTTGGTCGATGCTGAGGTAACCAGGCTCATTACCCCTGATGGCGCGATGATGAACTGTGGTGTCGTGATGGCGACAGAGTTTGTCCTCTCTGGATTTGTGTTCACTTGGTTGTGCATGGCCTCCTGTGAAGGACACAAGGTGAACCATTTACAGAGTTCCATGGCCATGGGTAGAACCTGCACTAATGCTACAAACTCCAGCATTGAGTAAACAATAACATCATGTGAATAGATGCCCACAGCACTTCAATGACAAACATAGAGATATGTTTCCTAAAACATGATATTGTGCTCACAAGAAACCATGTGTTATGGAACATGTTATAAAGACATTTGTACCAACTGGGCTGTGCATTAACAGAGGTTTTTATCTCCCCAATAGGAATCTCAAAAATAAATTCAATTGTAATAAATGTACTTTTGTTACTGCAATGTTAAAATACTCAAGGCTGTTTGTAATATTCTCTAATAACAGTCAAACATGTCAATAGAAACAATTGCTTGTCACACTTATTCCTCCTGTTTAGATCCATGACAGTTTGTTTTTGCCAATTTTTAGTTATTTTTAAGCAGTTCCCTATTTTCCTGTCACAAATCACATGAAACCAATTAGGCCCGCCCAATCTAAATAGTGTTTCCCAATTCATCACTTGTATTATATTCAATTCATGTCACGGGAACACACCTTGTAGCAGAACTACCTGCACTACACACAACCTTGTAAAGAGGCCACGAACTGTGGAATTTTGCAGATTTAGTACAAGATAACAATTTGAAATAAACACAGGGGCAAGATTAATCAAAAGGACTCTTTGGAGCATGGAAGGAGTTGTGGAAAAAGCACGGGCTTCCTCTGGTCCTGAAAGATCAGGAAAGCAACATGTTATTCATCCAGCCTGTTCAATCTTTCCTGGCAGATGTAACGGCGTCTGTGATGTGTAAATTCCCAGTTGCCTTCGTCTTGGAATATAGTTTCATGTTTTGCATCTTTGAAACAATGCAGTAATTAGCAGGACAGAGATTACTGGTCAACAGGAATACAAAGGGAGAAGTTGTGGGTTGGGCATCAAATGATAACAAGACATTCAAAATAGATTCTGGGAGTGGAAAGGTTACAACCATTAGACAAAGAACAACATCAGATTATGTCTTCATCCGTTTTTCTCTTTCGGGTTGACAAAGGACTTTGTAGCATCCAAGTCAAACTCCATTTGACCTACAGTCCGAACCGTGCAATTTCCAAACTATGTTGCTGTGAATTGTAACAACGCTCTCCTAAGCAAGGTGTTAAAGGCACACAGGCCAGTGCCTTTTGTGCCTGGAGTGAAGAGAACTGTCTCACCCTGAACACAACAAAGACTAAAGAGATGGTGGTTAACTTTGGCAGGTCCAAGCTCCCCCTTCAGCCGGTCAATGCTGCAGGGGCTGACATTGAGGTGGTGCAGACATATAAATACCTTGGAGTGCACCTTGACAACAAACTGGACTGGTCTGTCAACTCTGACTCCCTCTACAAAAAAGGCCGGAGCAGACTCTTTTTCCTCAGAAGGCTCAAATCCTTCAATGTGTGTAAGGATATGCTGCACATGTTTTACAACACAGTGGTCGCAAGCGTTATTTTCTACGCTGTTGTCTGCTGGGGCAACAGCATTATTGCAAAAAACAATAGGAAGCTGGTCAAACTGGTTAAACGAGCTAGCTCAGTGCTGGAGGGGAGAGTAGACTCTGGGATGGAGGTGCTTGAGAGGCGTATGAGGCACAAGGTGCAGGTCATCCTGAAAAACCCCGGGCATCCCCTCCATATAATTCTGGAGAGTCAAAAGAGCACTCGGTACAACAACCGGCTCCTCTCCCTGCCCTGTAGAACGGAGCGGTTCAGGAGATCCTTCACCCCTGCAGCCATTAGATTTTATAATTCGGACCGCTAGGCTGTAGGGGGATGCATTTTGCAATTATTAATTTTTAACTGTTAATTATTGGTCTTTTTAAGTATTTATTGCTCTCAGGTAGTGTCCACATTGTATTCTATGTATTTTCTGTCTGCGTTCGTTTTGAATCTGTGGGTTTGATGGTTGGGAGCTTCTGGACATCTGAATTTCCCTGAGGGGATCAATAAAGTATTTATTATTATTATGAGTGAAACGTATCTCTACGTACCTGCAGGATTGCCACCAGCTCAGGGTTGTGCTTGTCAAGGGCGATATCAAAAGCATTTTTATCAAATTTGCTCAGAGCGTGAACATCTGCTCCGTATTTGAGTAAAATCTCCACCACCTCGCGATGATCGTGTTCTACTGCCCAGTGTAGAGCCGTCATCTTCAGCATGTCTTTTGCATTTATGTCTGCATTGTTCTGTGTTGGTACAAAAAGGCAGCACTTTCAGAGTCAATGTACAAGACGCCTGCACCTATAAACATCTCCAAAACAGTAGCAGCAGCAATTAGGCCACAGTTTTTAAAATCTTTTCTATCCTTACAATTATGGTCTGAAGAAGGGTCTCGATACGAAACGTCCCCCTTTCTTTCTTTCCAGAGATGCTGCCTGACCCGCTGAGTTACTCCAGCTTTTTGAGTCTATGCTTAACTAGTTATTATTATCTGTATGCTCTGAATATTCCCACCCAAACAAATCTACTCAAATGCCTTGAAAATAGTCATTCGGTCAGCATTCACTGTGCTCTGAGGAAGTGTAGATTTCCATTACTGTTTGTGTAAGTATCCCAGCTGAAAGGCCAGGCATCCTTAATTGTCTTGGTGGAAATATATAGTTTCTCCCTACCCTATCAAATCTATTATTGTAACCACCCACAGTCCCTGCATCCTTCTAAACTCAAGGAGACATAAGTGTAATGAACCTGCTATAATAATTTAATTTCTTAAACCATGACCTCTGTAGAAGTTGTGCAGTACTCCCTCAAATACATCTTTTCTCAGATATGGATCAGCTCAGATCGTTGCTCAAGGATAATTTTCTTGCTTTATCATTCAAATTATCACGGATAAATGTCAAAATTCCATAAAGTTTTTTGAATTTTGTTCATATGCATAAAACAGTCAGTTCATGGACATGAATCTATTAATATGAACTAGTTGCTCCGTACTTGCTAGTTGTCATAGCTGAGGGATTACAAGGTTTGGTCTCTGTCAGATACAAAAACCCTTCAGACCATTCGAACCAGTATAACACATTTCAACTGGACTCTCGGTAGACGTCAGGTTTGATAAAATGACTAGGAACGGCGCATTACTAAAATAAAATTGTGCAACATTTTGGAAGCACTCAGCAGCCGCTGTGTTAAAGAAGAAAAAAAGTGTCTCAGGTCAAAGATCCTTCTTTTGCTGATTTTTATTTTTACATGGTGCTAATTGTCCTCTCTCCTCCACCTATACACAAACGCAAATGGTGTCTCTCCTGTTGTGCTTGTAGAATGTTCTCCGCTTATCATTGAAGTGCACAGCATTTCTGAATGTTTTACCATGTGTTATATTATTTAGATTACTATGACTACATATTCCGTTGTGCTGCTGCAAGCAAGAATTTCATTTTTCTGTTTGGACATACGACAATAGAACACTACTTTTGCCTCGAGAGATTACCCTGATTAGTAGTTCGACAATGCTTGCGTGGCCCTCAGCTGCTGCCATATGTAGTGGTGTCCTGTCAACTTTGGTACGAGCGTCCCGGCTAACTCCCGCTCTGAGGAGGACTTCTGCTGTGGAGTAGTGGCCATATTGTGCTGCAAGGTGAAGAGGAGATGTTCCAAGCTGCGAAGCAAAGACAAAGAATCATCAAGTTCCAGTTAGGAGAGATGTCCAGGAAGCCTATGTCTCGACCCGAAATGTCAACTATTCCTTTTCAGCAGAGATGAATGGGAATACTTTACCACACACACTAAGGTCCACTCTCCCTTCATCTTGGTGTCTCCACCCTGTGTCCACTTGCAGGGCAGCAAATCACACGCCCACATCTTCTTGAATCAACCAAAACCTCAACAGCTGTGCACTCAGGATTACCACTCCTTCCATGACCATGTCCCAGCCTGATAATACCGCGTGTTAGGATGCAGGCAACACTGTCAACGACAGAATTAGTCCCCCCTCTCCGGATGTCTGGACAGCATTAGGGCAGCAGCAGGGGACTGGACTGATGTGCAGACAAGTCAGAGGCAAAAGGCTATTTTCCTGCAGAGAAACTATAAACTAATTACAACAGCCCAGTACCTTTCAATTGTTTTATCTGGTAACATTACACAAATCACACGGCGTAATCTGACTAACCGCACCACCTCACCCTGATGATTCTCATCTCTTTACCCCTCCAGTATTGACAGAGGAACTTCTACCATCTTTCCCAGTTTTACTTTCCCACAACTTTAGCATCTTGCTCACACTCCTACACTAACCTAGGGTTCCCACGGGGGTGTTTGGTTACTCGTAGGTGAAGGCGACTGGGTCTAGAGGGGGTCTTCTGTGATATCCTGGGACTAGGATCATTCACCACCAACAAACACAACCCTTTTTGTGTCAGAATGTTTTCCCCATGGTTCCCGCCAGAGCTCCTCGATGTCACAGTCAAGTGAAACGTTATCTTAAACGTTAGTCTCTCACTCGCTTTGTTTTGAAATTCAGCTCTTTGCTCCACCTTTGAGCATTGGTGAGCAGGATTAAGTGCCACAATGCCGAAAAGAATATAAAAATAGCAAAATGCATCATTGTCCCATTCCTTGGTTGCGAGGCTATAGACTTGTAGCTCGGCCATTTTCTTCCTTTGGCCGACAGTTCAACACCATTCCTAACTCCTAACTCATCCAGTTAACTTCTCGTGTCTCTGTTCTTTTTGTCTGTATTTTCCCTCCTTCCCAGTCTCAGGCCCTGGACTAATCACTGCTGTATGACTGGCTCTCAGACAGACTGTAGATATGTGCCATTTTATCTCTGCACTTCCTGTGACTAGATCTGATCTCAGTCACACAGGACTGCTCCAATGTTTAAAGACATGTCCCACTCACCACAGGCCCCCATCAGAAGTCTACATACCCAATCCGTGGTGAAGGGAGCGCCATTTGCCATTAGTGTCCGGACCTCATCATCTTGTCCCTTTCGCGCTGCCTCCAACAACCTCTTCCCTAAATCCACCAGGGACATCTGTTTGTGCAGAAGGAACAGAAATGTTCAGAGGTCAGCCAATATCCAAACTGAGTTTCCTTTGTGGATGAAATCCATCAAGACAAAGATATGAAACTTAAAACTCTGCAATCTTCTGGGAGTGACAGGATCGTTATTTAAGTAAACATTCTGTAGAAGCTGGGGTTGTTCATCGAGGAACAGTTTGAGCAGAACCAGCAGATGCATTTAAAAATCATAAAGGGATTGGGAGTAAAGTCTGAAGCAGGCCTTTCATTCTACGGTGTAATGCCAGCCTTCAGACATAGGGCATCTTTAGTCAGAGGGTGGTGAATCTGTGGAATTTGTTGTCAAGTTGGTGGATATATTTAAGGCGGAGAGAGAGATTCCTGATTAGTATGGGTGTCAGGGGTAATGGGGAAAAGGCAGGCGAATGGGGTTAGTAGGGAAAGATAGATCAGCCATGATTGAATGGAGTAGATTTGATGGGCTGAATGGCCTATTTTGCTCCTATCACTTGATGTTATGATCAGACAATCTAATTCCAGCATCTCAGCCAGGACACAGCTGAGATGCCAACGTACTCTTGTTCATAAAGGACAGTTAGGATAAACCTGGAAACTACTGGCCAGAAAACCTTAAATCACTGATAGGGAAGTTGTTGGAGAAGATTGAGATTGCATTAATGGTGACAATTGTCCCTAGTGTGTGTAGGTTAGTATTAATGTGCGGGGATCACTGGTTGATGCGGACTCGGTGGGCCGAAGGGTCTGTTTCCACGCTGTATCTCTCAACTGAGGTTAGGAAGGTGGTATGGAATATGGAACAGCACAGCAGAGGTATAGGCCCTTCGGCCCACAATGTCTGTGCCTAACATACCACGTTAAACTAATCTCCTCATGTACGTGATGCAAACCACCCTATTGCATTTCCATGAGCTTATCTAACAGCCTCTTAAACACCACATCGTATCTGCTTCCATCACCATGCCTGGTAGGTTATTCCAAGTTTCTGTATTAAAAAAAACATGCTTTCCATATCTCCTTTAAACGTTTCCCTTCTCACCATAAATCTGTGCCCTCTTGTCTTTGACATTTCCAGAGGTGCAGACGGGTCGAAAGGTTGGAGATGAAAAGACCAAATGATGTAGGGGAGGGTGGTATGAAGGGATATAGGCAGAAGGGGATGGGGAGGAGGGACAAAATAGTGGGAGAAATGTGTGCACGCCCCACGCATAAGAAGGGGAGGGGCAAGGAGGTATGTTACTCAAAAAATAGAGAATTCAAAAGTTCATACTGTTGGGTTGTAAGCTACCCAAGTGGAATAGGAGGTGCTGTTCCTCCAGTTTGTGTGTAACCTCATCTGGCAATGGAAAAGGTCCAGGACAGAACAGGGAATATTGGAATGGGAGAGGGGGGGGGTTAAATGTGTTTAGCAACCAGGAGATCGCGTAGGCCTAGGCAGACTGAGCGGAGGTGTTCAGTGATACGATTGCCGAGCCTGTGCTTGGTCTCGCCGATATAGGAGTCCAGGACAGAAAGGAATGGGAAAGGCAGTTAAAATAGTGAGCAACCAGGCAGGAGACCTAGGTGAAAGTGTTCAACTAAATGTTTGGTCTTGCAAATGTAATGGAGGCCACACTTGTGTACTAAATGCAGCAGATGGGATTCCACTTGAACCTCATCTACTGCTTGGGTGGGTTGAGCTGGTGCCTATTTCTGTGCTGTTTGACTGCAAATGACCACTACAGCAAAAATGGTATTGGGCGGCATTGGGGCATCTTAGTTGGAGGACAGAGGCTGCAGTTTTAAATGACCATGAATGGAGCCAGGAGGAATAAACATCCACAAACTCTCACACTGTGTTGACCAGAAGAGGCTAGTTACCAAACACAGGCACTATTCTGTGTTCAAGAAGGAACTGCAGATGCTGGAAGATCGAAGGTACACAAAAATGCTGGAGAAACTCAGCGGGTGCAGCAGCATCTATGGAGCGAAGGAAATAGGCGACGTTTCGGGCCGAAACCCTTCTACTCTTCTGTGTTGGCCAAAGTCCATCCTCCCACGGATCAGTGTTTAGACAAAACCAAGTCTCTCAATCCCATGTCTAGGTGAAGTATTCGGACAACCCGTCAGCAAGTGTGTGTGTGTGTGTGTCTGTCTGTCTCTGTCTGTGTGTGTGTGTGTGTGTGTGTCTGTCTCTGTCTGTGTGTGTGTGTGTATGTGTGTCTCTGTGTGTGTGTGTGTGTGTGTGTCTGTCTCTGTCTGTGTGTGTCTCTGTCTGTCTGTCTCTGTGTGTGTGTGTGTGTGTGTGTGTGTCTGTCTGTCTGTCTGTGTGTGTGTGTCTGTCTCTGTCTGTGTGTGTGTGTGTGTGTGTGTGTGTCTGTCTCTGTCTGTGTGTGTCTCTGTCTGTCTGTCTCTGTGTGTGTGTGTGTGTGTGTCTCTGTCTGTGTGTGTGTGGATCTACAGATGCTGGTCTGTCAGCAAAGGCCACACATTCACACGCTGACGATACACGGGGGAGCGATGGCGAGAACCGGGGGGAGAGGGCGGCGGCAGCGGGACGGGGTACCGGGAGCTGGAGCGGCCCGGACACTGGGAGGGTGGGATGTGGGGGCCGGGGGTGGAGGAGGCGGGGGCGGGGGGGTCCATGTTATGGAGGCGGCGGCCCCGGGCGGGGAGAGGGAGAGGCCGGGGATGGATGAGCTGGTCCGGGGATGGATGAGCTGGTCCGGGGATTGATGAACGGGTCCCGGGCGGGCGGGGAGACGAGGCGTGGGCCCCGGGCGGGGAGAGGGAGAGGCCGGGGATGGATGAGCTGGTCCGGGGACGGGCGGGGAGACGAGGCGCGGGCCCCGGGCGGGCGGGGAGAGGCCGGGGATGGATGAGCGGGTCCGGGGACGGGCGGGGAGACGAGGCGCCGGAGCGGGGATGAGGCCGAGGGCGAGGACGCGGTGACCGGTAACTCGGGGCCGCGACAGGAAACGGGGCCTGGGCGGCGGTTCCGGGGGAAGTCGCGGAATTTGCCGAGACTCGACTTCCACATCCGGTGGAGAATTAAACCGGCGGCGCCATTACCTCCGCGAGTGACGGGACGTGAGTCCAGACCCCGGGCCCCGACACGGCTGGTGCTGGCGCTGCTGCCCCGTACACGGGCACTGGACACGGCCGCTCCCTGTCCCCGTGTCCCTGTGTCTCCGCTGCCCCCCCTGAACCGTCAACCAGTCGCCACCGGGACCGCTCTTTATATTTTTAGTTTAAATAGAAAAGCGCCCAAAATGGCGGCGGCCGCGGCCGGAAGTGGACGGCAACGCGCAGCGATACAGCGCGGGCGGTGATGCGGCCCCGACCCGGCGTCATAGGGCGACTCACCCCCCCCCCCCCCCTTCCCTCCCCGGTCACCGTGAACCCCGCGACACCCCCACACCCCGCCCCGTGAACCCCACCCCGCGCCTCTCACGTTACCGACGCCCCGGTACGGGTTCGACCCTCCCGCCCCGCACTCGTTCTTCACGGAGCCGTCCCCGTGACCCAGGCGGTGATGCGGCGGGAAGTAGTGCCGGCCCCAGCGCCAACTCCCGGCCCCAACATCCCCACCCCGGGGCCCCAACACCCCCACCCCGGGGCCCCAACACCCCCACCCCGGGGCCCCAACACCCCCACCCCGGGGCCCCAACACCCCCACCCCGGGGCCCTCACTCACCCCCCCCCCCCGGGGCCCAACACCCCCACCCCGGGGCCCCAACACCCCCACCCCGGGGCCCCAACACCCCCACCCCGGGGCCCCTCACTCACCCCCACCCCGGGGCCCCAACACCCCCACCCCGGGGCCCCTCACTCACCCCCCCCCCGGGGCCCCACTCACCCCCCCCCCGGGGCCCTCACTCACCCCCACCCCGGGGCCCCAACACCCCCACCCCGGGGCCCTCACTCACCCCCACCCCCGGGGCCCTCACTCACCCCCACCCCGGGGCCCCAACACCCCCACCCCGGGGCCCCTCACTCACCCCCACCCCGGGGCCCCAACACCCCCCCCCCCCGGGCCCCTCACCCACCCCCACCCGGGGCCCCTCACTCACCCCCACCCCGGGGCCCCAACACCTCCACCCCGGCCCCAACACCCCCACCCCGGGGCCCCAACACCTCCACCCGGGGCCCCAACACCCCGGCCCCAACACCCCCACCCCGGGGCCCCTCACTCACCCCCACCCCGGGGCCCTCACTCACCCCCACCCCGGGGCCCCAACACCCCCACCCCGGGGCCCTCACTCACCCCCACCCCGGGGCCCCATCACCTCCACCCCGGGGCCCCAACACCCCCACCCCGGGGCCCAACACCCCCACCCCGGGGCCCCTCACTCACCCCCACCCCGGGGCCCCTCACTCACCCCCACCCCGGGACCCACACCCCGGGGCCCCTCACACCCCCACCCTGGGACCCCCACCCCGGGGCCCTCACTCACCCCCACCCCAGGGCCCCAACACCCCCACCCCGGGGCCCTCACTCACCCCGGGGCCCCAACATCCCCACCCCGGCCCCTCACTCACCCCCACCCCGGGGCCCCAACATCCCCACCCCGGGGCCCCTCACTCACCCCGGGGACCCCACAACCCCCACCCCGGGGCCCCTCCCTCACCCCCACCCCGGGCCCTAACGCCCCCTCACTCACCCCCACCCCGGGGCCCCTCACTCACCCCCACCCCGGCCCCAACACCTCCACCCCGGGGCCCCTCACTCACCCCCACACCGGGCCCCACTCACCCCCACCCAGGGGCCCCAACACCCCCACCCCGGGGCCTCACTCCCCGTCCACACACTAGTTCCATGTTTTCCCACTTTCTCATCCACTCCCTACACACTTGGGGGCAATTTACAGAGGGGGCCGATTAACCTACAAACCCGCACTTCACGTCTTTAGGATGTGGGAGGAAACCGGAGCACCAGGAGAAACCCACGCGGTCACAGGGAGAGAACGTGCAAACGCCAAGTGTGTAGGAAGGAACTGCAGGTGCTGGTTTAAACCAAAGTTAGACACGAAATGCTGGAGTAACTCAGCGGGTCAGACAGCATCTCTGGAGAAGAGTCTCGACCTGAAACGTCACCCATTCCTTCTGTCCCGCTGAGTTACTCCAGCATTTTGTGCCTTGCTGCGTGCAAACTCCACACAGACAGCACCTGGAGTCATGATTGAAACCGGGTCTCTGGTGCTGAGAGTTTTCCATTATCTCAGGAAATAATAAACCAATACCAGCTGCCCCATTTCACAGTGACCTCATCAGCTAATTCTGAACCCACCACTCAGGAATCGCATCGACCCTCAGGGATTACTGAGGAAGGGATGTGGAACCACTGCATGGTGATGGATTTTAAAATACTGGTCAACCATCACACATTAATTCCACTTCCCTTCTGCGAGGTCAAGCAAACAGATTCGACAGGCTGAATTGTGTTCTGTTCCTGTGGAGTCAGACAAACATCCCTAAACTGGTAGTAATCAGTAATCCCAAGAAAGGTAATATTGACTAAAGGGTGGCGAGGGCAAAGCTGTGGACATTTATAAGGCCTTCAGCAAGGCATTTGATAAGGTTCTATGTAGAAGACTGCTTTGAAAGATTAGATCACATGGGGTCCCGAGAGAGCTAACAATGTAAAGAGAATTGGCTTCACGGAAGGAAGCAGAGGGTGATGGTGGAAGGTTGTTTGTCGAACTGGTGGCCTGTAATCAGTACCTCAGGGATCGGTGCTGTCTGTGGTTTATATCACTGATTTGGATGAGAATGTACAGTAGAAGGCATGATTACAACAATTGCAGATGACATTAAAGTGAGTGGTATTGTAAGTAGCAAAGATGGTAATCAGTAATTACAGCAGGATTTTGATCAGGATTATCGGAAATTCAGAGTGAATGGCAGACCCTTGTAGAGTAGAGGGTTCCAGGAGTGCTGGTACATAGTTCCTTTAAAGTGGCGTTGCAGGTAGACAGGGTGGTCAAGACGGCTGTTGGTGCATTGGCCTTCATCAGTCAGGGTATTGAGTATAGAAGTCGAGATGTTACACCACAGTTGTACAAAACATTGGTGATAATGAATGTGGAGTATTGCGCTCAGTTTCAGTCTCAGATTTATGAGGATGTTGCCAGGACTTGAGGGCCTGAGTTATAGGGAGAGGTTATGCAGGATAGGAAGGACTTTATCCCTTAGACCACAGGGGCAAGGAGTGATCTTGTGAAAGTGTATATAATCTTGAGGGGAACAGATGGGATAAATGTACAAAGCCTTTTACTCAGAATAAGGGAATCAAGAACCAAGGGGATCGGTCTAACGTGAGGGTGCAAAGATGTAATGGGAATCTGAGGGTCAACTTTTTCCACACAGATGGTTGTGGGTGTATAGAACGAGCTGCCAGATGAGGTACAATAACATTTAAAAAGCCACCTGGATAGGTACATGGATAGGATAGGTTTGGAGGGGTATGGGCCAAATGTGGGCAGGTGGGACAAGTGTAGATGAGGGATCTTGGTCAGTATGGATAAGTTGGGCCGAATGGTATGTGTGGTATGGCTATGACAGTAACTGCTAACTAGCATGCTTACATTAAATGGGACATCAAATCCCAATCAACATTCTGCTGTGATGAAGACAAAGTATCATCAGAAAATAACGAGAAACTTCCACCGTATTTTTTTTGATTAATGTTTATTGTTTCTGTGACATTCACATGAAGCATCAAAGTCAACACCGCAGATAGACATGAATGGAACTTACACAAAGGTCGCTCAACGACTCGTCTCTCTGAGTTTGATACAGAAATGAGTGGGGGCAGCTGTGTTTGAAGGTTGTGGGATTATGGGGGGGGAGGGGGGGCAGGACAGGACTCCTGGCCTTTACATGTTTCACCCCAATCAGCCAAAGAATTTTGAGTGTAAACCACGTGGGTTCAAAACCAATGTTAATGGACCTCATGGCAGTGAAGGAGAAAGAGATCAGGCAGCAACGTGTTGTGGGTCCATGTTAATGTGGCAGAGTTTTGTCTGTACGGTTCTTGCTGTTGGCCCTGGGACACAAGCCAAACCCTGGATCCACTGTCTAGTCCCCATTGCTTCGTCACAGCCAGTGGTGGGTGATTTATCACACCCTGCAGTAACACGCCGCTCAGCATGTGATGCCTGTCCCGCTGAGTTACTCCAGCTTTTTGTGTCTAGCTTCAGCCAAGGTCAGTGGAGACTATGATCTTTGGTGGAGACGGGGGAGCATCCCTTTAACTCTTTGTCTGCCAGTATTGTGGCGGGCGCCCATGGGAGCGGCTACTGCCCTTGTTAACGTGTAACCCGTAACTAGCAATCTCTAACCAGGGCTCTTGCGGGGTGGAGAAAGGCCAGCGTGGGGGAAGGTGGACAATTGTTTCACAAGCAGTGGCTGCAGAGGTTGCCCGTCGTAACCCATGTCCCTCCAGGCGCATGATCCGTCAGGCTGTGGCCCACCGCACTTCCTTCACCCGCCCATTTCTCTTGCTTCTCTTTTGCTCAAAGACCCATCAATCTGCCTGAAATATCAAACAAAACCAGAAAATGCTGGAGGGGAAATACTCAGCAGGTCAGAACGCATCTGTGGGAAGAGAAATAATTTATCTTTCAGTTCCTGACCCTCCCTCGATCGTGACTTTGACCGACTGAATATTTTCAGCAATTTCGGGTTTTGTTTCCAGCTGATTAATTTATAGAGTCAGAGTGAAACACGCCCTTCGGCCCAACATGTCCCAGCTACACTAGTCATAGAGTGAAACAGGCCCTTCGGCCCAACATGTCCCAGCTACACTAGTCATAGAGTGAAACAGGCCCTTCGGTCCAACATGTCCCAGCTACACTAGTCATAGAGTCAAACAGGCCCTTCGGCCCACATGTCCCAGCTACATTAGTCATAGAGTGAAACAGGCCCTTCGGCCCAACATGTCCCAGCTACATTAGTCATAGAGTGAAACAGGCCCTTCGGCCCAACTTGCCAACATGTCCCAGCTACACTAGTCATAGAGTGAAACAGGCCCTTCGGCCCAACATGTCCCAGCTACACTAGTCATAGAGTGAAACAGGCCCTTCGGCCCACATGTCCCAGCTACACTAGTCATAGAGTGAAACAGGCCCTTCGGCCCACATGTCCCAGCTACAGTAGTTATAGAGTGAAACAGGCCCTTCGGCCCAACATGTCCCAGCTACACTAGTCATAGAGTGATACAGCGTGGAAACAGGCCCTTCGGCACAATTGGCCAACATGTCCCAGCTACACTAGTCCCACCTGCCTGCGCTTGGTCCATATCCCTCCAAACCTGCCCCATCCATCTACGTTTTATTTTCAGTTTTCGCTCTCTGAATATCCTCGTCGAACGACCCGTGGTGGAAAATGCCAAAGATTCGCCAAGATGTGATCCGACTCTTATCTTGGAACGACTGCCGGACCTAGACACCTTCACACCGAAGATAGACACAACATGCTGGAGTAACTCAGCGGGATAGGCAACATCTCTGGAGTGAAGGAATGGGAGACCCTTCTCTCGATCCGAAACGTCACCTATTCCTTCTCCCCAGGGATGCTGCCTGAGGCAGGAGGTAGTTCGCCTACTCGGGTAGAGCTCGGCGGCCGAGGGTGCACGTAGTCTGCGGCGCTGAAGTGGTCGCTGCACCGACAGAGGCTCGCCGGTCACAGCAGCGGGGAAATTAGATCATTTCCCGGGGACTCCTCAGAAAATAGTACAGAATAGCTTCTCACGCGCCTAAAGTTACAAATTAAAAATCAAAACAAATAAATTAGTGAAATAAATAAATAGTTAAATAAATAAATATTTTGTCACGTTTTAAACCCGTTGATAATCGCCCGTATCCGCGGATCGATGCATTTGATCGGTAGCGTGTTCGCGGTTGAACGTTTGATCTCTCAGGATGGGACGGACGGCGGGACCCCGGGGAGATGTCGCGGGCAGACCGAGGGGCCCCAGGTTCTCCCTCCCTCTGCCAGGGGGCCGTGTCGGGCACGGCGCTGACCTGCGCTGCCGAGAGACAACTTAAAATAAAATCCATACCAGGGATATTGTTGACGCGTTGTCTGCACGCCCAGCAACACCGCGACTGGATCCGTGTCCCCCCTGAGCGACCGCCGGTTACCGGCTCAGGGCGCCCGTCAGTCAGATGATGCACGGCGTGAAAATAGTGGAGGGCAGCGTCTCTGCGGCCAGACTCTGTCACCAACACCTCGCCTCACCTCAGTGGGACAAAGCGCAGGAGAGAGGCTGAGAGAGAATCTCCAGAATATAGGGGCAAGCCGGGGTGTTATAGCGGGGGGGCGGGGGGGTTGAAGCGACACAAAGGCGGCGGTGGGACCCGTTTCAACATCGACTTGCAAAAACAAAATAAACATTTTTGAAGGGGCTTTTACAAATCTATGTGGAAAATGAGGGCCAATTAGATGGCGTTTCAACCCGCGCAAACTATCGATTAGGCTGCCGAACAAAACTGATAATCTACAACGTGGAGAATATAGCGTTGCCTTTACTCCCAAAATATTCTGAAGAAGGATTAAATATAATAGTGGATGGGGGAATGATAGAGCAACCGGATCTGTCGGTGCGGGAACATTGATAAATCACAAACAACTTCGCCGAGGGGTTAAAACAGTTCTAGATCGATCCCAATAAAGGTGGCGATCGGAGACCTCCAGAAATTGAAGGAGTTATACTCTGCCAAGCCGACGTCATCCTCGTGACCCCGACAAGCGCCGGTTCTGGCGGCCGCGCCCTCGTCTCCGGAGCCCGGCAGCAAAACATCGATCTCGGCCAAGTCGATGACGGGGATGGGGGTTCTCCAGAAGATGAAGGAATCGTACTGGGTGCTCAGCAGGTCCAACATCCTGACTGCTGAAGGGTGATGAACAGAGATGGATTCATTAAAGACGCGACATTTCCAACCTGCCATCGCAACCTCTTCATTTCCCACCACCCTCTGACCCAAACGGCCCCTCCACTTGCTTACCAGCGCAGTCTCTGCTACAGCGTAGAACCCAAATTCGGTAAATGCTCTGTTCCTGACACTTTAATTCGCTGTCCTATTCCCAACCTGATCTCTCCACCACTGACCTCCCCGCTGTTCGAACAACGGCCAAAACTGCAGTTCATCTTAAAAATCAATATTGAATGTAATAGTTTTGTGTAAGCCAGTCTCTGTTGCCCATGACACATCACAATGACGGGGAGAAATCAATGCTCTCTGATCTGCTGGGGTTTTTTTCAGTCTTCCCTGACCGTCCACAATTCCTCCCCTCTCCCACATTTTTCCACGCCTACCAAGGGGCAATCAACTTACTGAGGATAGACACAAAAATCTGGAGTAACTACTCAGCGGGTTACAAAGTCCGAAGAAAGGTCACGATCCGAAACGTCACCTATTCCTTATCTTCAGAGATGCTGCTTTTCCCGCCGAGTTACTCCAGCTTGTTGTGTCTATCTTCGGTTTAAACTAGCATCTGCAGTTCCTTCCTACACAATTAACCTCCATATATTTGGGAATAAAACAGAGCACCAGGTACACGTTTTAAGTGATGAGGATGTTTCCACCAGTGAGAGAGTCTAGGATTAGAGGTCGTAGCTTCAGATTTAAAGGATGTTCTTTCAGGAAGGACAAGGCCAAGGGACAGATTAATATGTTGAATAGATGATCAGATTGAGAGAGGGTTGTTATGAGTGGTGGATCTGAAAGGGATGGGTGACGTTTCGGGTCGAGACCCTTCTTCAGACATTTGACAATACTGAGAATTGTCCAAGTTAACGCATTCAGGGTTTGCAAGTGAAGCCGGTATTTCCACGTAACAGCTGCGTTTGGGACAAGCCGGGACACACTACTCCCAAAGCAGCCCAGCGTGGTTTTGAAATTGTAAACAAAAGCTGCCACCTCTGTGCAGGGCACAGGCTGCTGTTCAGGCAAGAAAAAAAAGACGTGGTTCAGAAAGCCACGTCACAGATGTTTGAAATAAGCATAAAGTTGAACAAATAAAATTAAAGTAAGGAAATGAGAATCAAGTAATCTCACCACAGATGCTGGTTTATACCGAAGATAGACACAAGGTTCTGGAGTAACCCAGCGGGTCAGGCAGCATCTCTGGGGAAAATGAATAGGTGATGTTTTGGGTCTTCTGAAGATGGCGTGTGCAGGAAGGAACTGCAGATTAAAGGATTGAAGAAGGGTCTGGAGAAGGATTCCAACCCAAAACATCACCTATTCCTTTTCTCCCAACTATACTCAAAGCAAGCGTCAAAAACCTTCTTCGCCACCCTGTCTACCCGTGCCACCACTTCAGGGAACTATGTACCTATCCCAGGGCCCTGTCACACAGGGTGGTGTGTATATCGAACAAGCGCCAGGGACACCTGGCCACACGCAGGTAATTGACCAGGTGGACTATGCCTGTGCGCAGCTCCACCAGATATAGGTCTTCATTCTGTTTGGATATTCTGGTGAACTTGCCCAATTGGTGGAAGGTGCAGTGATAGTTGATGTGTAGAGTATGTATAGAGCTGCCTGTACTAGCAAGGTTTTGGACACAAGGTGGTCACACAATGGCTGCAAGAGCCGTGTTTGAATTCTGGCCAAGAATTTAATAAACCCCCACTATCATAACTATCACGACTATCCCGGCGGTCACGGTGGCGCAGTGGTAGAGTTCTTCTTCTTCTTCTTCTGCTTTGGAGTTTTACGGCAGCCGGCATCCACAATGTTGCATTGCTGCCACCTTCTGGCTTCACTCCACAGTCCTCATGTCTTTACATTATATCCTTTTTATAAGGCCAGAGGCCCTCAAGAAATTAAACAACACCTTTACTCCTTGTCCTTCCCCTCCATACTCTAGAATGTTCTTTTCTGATATTTCTGTCATTCCAATTTTCTTAATTTCACTGATCAAAACTCTTCTTTCTGTTTCATATCTTCTACATGCAACTAGAGCATGCTGAACTGTTTCCGGCTGATGGCATTCCTCACACATCCCAGTAGGGTGTTTTCCCAACATTTTTAATGTGCTGTTCAGGTAAGTGTGTCCTATCCTCAATCTTGCTAATACTACCTGTTCTCTCCTGTTCCCCCCTCTTCTTGCTGTAATGCCCACTCTGTTTTGTAGCGAATAGAGGTGTCTCCCCTTTGTCTCCTGTTCCCAGTATTGTTGCCATTCCTGATTTATTTTCTTCCACACAATGTGTCTTCCTTCAGATTTGGATAATTGTAGGTTTACCTCTATATTCTCTTTTTTAACGGCCTCTTTTGCTAATTTGTCCACTTTTTCATTTCCTAGCACACCAATGTGTACTGGGACCCACAACAAAGTCACGTCAGTGCCCTTCCTTGTTACTTGGCTTAATAGTAGTAGAATTTCATACACTAGGTCAGGCCGCCTATGGGATGCACCAGACCCAATACTCTGGATTGCAGACAATGAGTCGCTACATATTAATACTTTGCATGGTTGCACCTGTTCTATCCACCGAACTGCCATCAAAATAGCATACAGTTTCACTGTATATACTGCCAAATAGTTATTTGTTCTTTTGCAAATCTCAACATTCATCCCTTGCACTACCACAGCTGCCCCTGTTGTTTCAGCTACCGGGTCCTTTGATCCATCTGTGAAAATTAAGAGGTGTTCCCTGTATCTATTATATATATGGTTATGGTATTCTGTTTTTAGGTCCGAATTTTTTCCCTCCTTTTTGCCTCCCATATCTCCAGATTTGGGATGTTTAGTAACCATATTGGGACAGATGGCCACAATACTGCAGGGCAGAACTCTTTGTCCTCTACTTCCATGTCCCTTGCCACACCTCCTCCAACCCAGCCGAAGCTTCCAGACTGAGCCACCCCTCTCTCCCAGCACTCCTGTACTACCTGTTTTGTTGGGTGGTTCTCTCCATGACCCTTAAGGCTTAGCCAGTAATTAGCCATTAGTTGTCTGCGGCGCAGTCTCAACGGCATCTCCCCAGTTTCCACCTGTAGTGCACATACAGGTGACGTCCGCACACCTCCTATACAGATTCTTAGAGCTTCCGCTTGGACTTTGTCCAACTCGGACAACACTGACTTAGATGCTGATCCATAAGCTATACTGCCATACTCTAGTCTGGATCTGATCAGTGATACATAGATATGTTTAAGAGATAATATATCTGCTCCCCACTCTAAACCTGCTAAGCATCTCATTACATTGATGGCTTTTTTGCATTTTCCAATTATTTTTGTAATGTGGACCCTCCATGTTAATCTGGAGTCAAAATGGACTCCCAGGAAACGGAAATCTTTTACTCTTTCCAAATTGTTGCTGTATAGTTTTAACTGGACATCCTCTTTAATTTTCTTCCTTGTGAAAACCATTGTCTTTGTCTTCTCTATAGAGAATTTAAAACCCCATTTCACTCCCCACTCTTCCACCTGGGCTATCCCTTGCTGCATTTTTTCCACGATAAAATCTATATTCTTTCTCCATAGGCTGCCATCATCTGCAAAGAGCGATCGCCCCATCTCTGGTTGAATGTTTGCAAATATATCATTGATCATGATTGAGAATAGGATCAGGCTTATCGCACTTCCCTGGGGAGTTCCATTCTCGACTACACATTTACTAGAGATGTCTGACCCTATTTTAACTTGGATACTTCTACCGTTATGAAAATCCATTATCCAGTTAAAAATATTTCCTCCTACTCCCATTAAATGCAGCTTTATTAGAAGACCTTCTCTCCACAACATATCATAAGCCTTCTCTACATCAAAAAATACGGTAACAACAGATTCTTTTTTTACCTTGTGCTTTCCTTATATCATCTTCCAAGCACAGAACTGGATCATTAGTACCTCTCCCTTTTCTAAAGCCACTCTGATAATTAGCCACTATACCGTTTTCTTCCATTAGATGCATTAATCTTTCATTTACCATTCTTTCCATCAGTTTACACATGTGTGCTGTTAAAGCTATAGGTCTATAATTTACTGGATTACTTGCATCTTTCCCTGGTTTTCTAATAGGCACAATGATTGCTTCCTTCCACCTCTCCGGTATTCGCCCTTCTTCCCACACCTTGTTATATAGTGCAAGTATCTTTTGGAGTCCCTCCTCACTTAGATGCTTTATCATTATGTAACAAATATCATCCTTCCCTGGGGCTGAGTTCTTACACTTGGCCAGAGCTCTCTTTAGCTCTCCCAAATTAAATGGAATATTGTACTTGTCCTCTGTGATACCTTTCCTTTGTAAGGCCTCAACATTTTCCTCTCTTGTTCTTTCCCTACCTCTTCTTCCTTCATCTGACTAGTTGTGGGAGCTGTGAACCCTACTAAAAGTGTTAACCATTAGTTCTGCTTTGTCTTTATTTGAGACTACAGTTTGATCTCCATTTGTTAAGATAGGATAACTCCACTCCCTTTTATCACCTTCCATTTTTTTAATCATCCCCCATATCTCCACCTGTGTTGTGTTTCCAATTGAATCACAATACTTCCTCCAATATGCTCTTTTTGTTTGTCTTATAGTCCTCCTTACAATTGCCTGAGCCTGTTTGTAATTAATCATGTGTTGGTAGTTATGAGTTCTTTTTAATAATCTGAATGCTCTGTTTCTATTCACCACCGCCTCTTTACATTTATTGTCCCACCATGGCACAGCTTTCCTTTTTGATCTTCCTTTACTTTTAGGTATGGAAACTAATGCTGCTCTTTTGATACCTTCTGACATTTTATTCTCAAAGTTTTCTATATCTGTCTCTTCTTGTATCGGTTTTACATATCTATCACTTTCCTCCTTAAATTTCTCCCAATTAGCCTTTCCAAACACCCATCGTCCACTTCTGTTTTCTTTACTCATAGTTAAAGTAATATTTATTTTGCATAGCACAGGATGATGATCACTTCCTATGGTACCCTTTTCATATACTTCCCAGTTACATTTAGCAGCAATCCTATTAGAAACAAGTGTAAGGTCCAACACAGACTCCTTCCCTGTCCTAACATCTACCCTGGTCTTCTTTCCATTATTTAACATACTAGATTACCATCATTTAATAATTCCTCAATTACCTGTCCATTATTATCTGACTTTCCACTGCCCCATAATGTATTATGTGCGTTAAAGTCCCCACACCAAATAACATTAGATTTGCTCTGACCTTCTACTTCCTGTAACTTACTGACCTCTAATCGCTTACATGGATTATAGTAATTTATTACCACTATTTTCCTTCTCTCAGACCACACTTCTATTGCCACATTATTCCTGTTCCTGCCCAATTCCTAATACCTTGTATGGTATCCCTTTTTTTAATGAAAGTGGCACAACCCCCTCCTCCCCCATTTCCCCTATCACATCTCACTGCAACATAATCATATAGAACAAAATCTAAACTTGGTTTCAACCAGGTTTCCTGGATACATACGACATCTGGTTTTTCCTTCCTACTGTCTATGAATTGCTTAAAGTCTTGCCCATTGGCTAACAAGCTTCTTGCATTCCATTGTAGGATTAACATTCATATTATTAACCCACACATGTTGACTCTTGGCTCGCCTGGATACTGAGACCATCATGTATTTCCTCCCAGTTCAATCCTGCCATGCCCAAGTGGTGGACTGCAGCCTTTACAATGATTTGGATCCTTTCTGTTTTGGATTTTACTTCTGCTGTCGCATTTATTACTCCTGCTATAAATATAACCAGGTTTTTCTTTTCTTTCCATATACTCTTTTCTTTTTCTTTTATTGTTTCCATTATGCCCATATCTTGCTCCCTCCTGATCCTTCTTTCATTCATCTGTTTTGTAGGGTCAGCCCTTTTTGCTGCCTCTGCATAGGAGACCTTTTCCTTCACTCTTATGTTTTGTACTTCAGCTTCACGTTTCATCACCTCACAGCCCCAGTAAGCCACACTATGCTCTCCTCCACAATTACAGCACTTTGGTTTGACCCCCTCTCCACACTGACCATATTCATGGTCCCCACTACACCTTGCGCATTTCCTCGCCACCTTGCACATTTTAGCTATATGCCCAAATGTCTGACATTTGAAGCACCTCATTGGTTTGGGTATGTACTCTCTTACACTATATCGCATGGATCCAAAATGGACCACTTTTGGAAGGGATTCTGTCTTGAATTCAAGCAGGACTGCTCCTTTGGTCATTCTTTTGGCATTCATAATTAATTCACATCTCTTTCTGAGTTCCTGAACCAGTTCACTCATATTGACTTTGAGAGGGATTCCATAGATAACCCCTTTACGCCCTGCCCTCCTCCGTTCTCCCACTCTCACTACTTTGATTATTTTGATTTTGTCAATCTTGTTAATTTTCATTGCCTTTTCAACTTGAGCCTCACTGTTGCACCCTATTAGCATGTTTCCATCTTCCAGCACTCTTGCATACTTTACTTCCCCAACCTGGGCTCTGATTATTTTTGTCAGCTTCATTGGATCTATCTTCTTTACTCCTCCTTCTCCTTCAAACCTCACCACTACATTTAACGACATTTCCTTTTCTGGTTCCTTGTCTTCACTCTCCGATCCACCAATATTGCTTTTCCTTCTTTTACGGCTGCTCTTCCTGGGGCTACCCCGTGTTCCCACGGTTTCCCACTCCTTCTCAACATTTCCTTCATAATCCTCTCCTCCACTGGCCTCCATACCACTAGACCCACTCTCGCCTGTCATTTTGTAACAGCAGGGAATATTCTGCTCCGGCCTGCGAGTTGCGTGCGTACCGCCGCTCCTCCACCCACTCGAGGTAACGCCTCGCTCCGACACTCCCCCGTAGCTGTCTTTCGGTTCAGCGGTAGAGTTGCTGCCTCACAGCGAATGCAGTGCCGGGTGCTGTCTGTACCGAGTTTGTACGTTCTCCCCGTGACCTGCGTGGGTTCCTCCGAGATTTTCGTTACCCACATCCTCCACCTCCCGTAAATCACTGATGTCCACCACTCTATGGACCCACTTCCACCCCCCCCCCTCTCCAGCCCATCCCACCCTCATACCCAGACTCGCTCCACCCCCTCTAGACACCTCATCGCCCCCTGTGACCACCAGTGTCTCCACTCCGCCACACGTTGCCCGAACCACGGTCGCCCCCACCTCCCCATAATCACTCCATCCTCATTCCCTCTCCTTACCCATCCAACCCTTCCGCGTCGCCTGCCCCCCCCCCCCCCTCCCTTTTTTTCATCACCCTCTCCAGTCTACCGAGCCCCACCCTCTCTACAGACCTCCATTCTCGGAGCTCCAACCCTGGCGAAACAACCCAACCCCTCCTCCCCTCTGCCCCCCCCCCCCCCCCCCCCCCCCCCCCTCTGCCGCCCCCCCCCCCCCCCCCCCCTCTCCACCCCCACTACCCCACCCCGACAACTCCCGGTAGATAGCCCCCTCATTTCACCGACTGGCAGACCAGACCCTCTCTCCTTTGCTCCGCATGGGAGGACCTTGGTGACTCCGGGATGTAAACTACAGGTGCCTCCTCGACCACCCCGCTCGCCACAAAGAGATGCTCGATTTAGACTGAAGCGCAAATCCCTAAATTAGCCGCAGAGAACATTCGAGATTGAACATCTAAAATAGACCGTGAAGAAGCTTCGGACCCAGCTCCGATTATTTAAACCGTGGGTGGGTGGGTGGGGGGGGGGGGGGGGGAATGGCATTTGTCCTTTAACTTACCTTGGAGGGTGGGATTAATTCTCGCTCCGGTGAATATCGTATCGGGAGCAGTTAACCCGCTGGGCCGGCGTTCCAGTTAGTGACAGTTCCCGGTACAGGTGAACTAGAGCACAGACTGGTCCGCTCTGGGCTGGGCTAAACTTGTCTGAGCTGCGTCCTTCACACCCGCCGGCGAAACGCTTTCTGCCGCAATGCAGCCGCCACTCGCTCACCGAGTCCCGTCTGAACTACTTGACGAGCCGCAGAGCAGCCGCGTGTGTTCCTCCGCCTTTGTCCAGACCTCCCCCTCCTCTCCCCTATCCCTCACTCTCCTCTCCCCTATCCCTCACTCTCCTCTCCCCTATCCCTCACTCTCCTCTCCCCTATCCCTCACTCCCCTCTCCCCTATCCCTAACTCTCCTCTCCCCCACCCCTCTCCCCTATCCCTAACTCTCCTCTCCCCCACCCCTCTCCCCTATCCCTAACTCTCCTCTCCCCTCTCCCCCTCCTCTCCCCTATCCCCTCTCCGCCGATCCCTCACATCTCCTCTTCCCATCCCTAACTCTCCTCTACCCTCCCTACTCTCCCTCCCTATACCTACACTCCCCTCTCCCCTATCCCTCACTCTCCTCTCCCCTATCCTAACTCTCACTCTCCCCACTCCCCCCGCGCCGCTCACCTATCCCTCACTCCCCTCTCCCCTATCCCTCACTCTCCTCTCCCCTATCCCTAACTCTCCTCTCCCCTATCCCTCACTCTCCTCTCCCCTATCCCTCACTCCCCTCTCCCTCACTCTCCTCTCCCCTATCCCTCACGCTCCTCTCCCCTATCCCTAACTCTCCTCTCCCCCACTCCCCCCTCCTCTCACCTATCCCTCACTCCCCTCTCCCCTATCCCTCACTCTCCTCTCCCCTATCCCTCACTCTCCTCTCCCCTATCCCTAACTCTCCTCTCCCCCACTCCCCCCTCCTCTCCCCTATCCCTCACTCCCCTCTCCCCTATCCCTCACTCTCCTCTCCCCTGTCCCTCACTCTCCTCTCCCCTATCCCTAACTCTCCTCTACCCCACTCCCCCCTCCTCTCCCCTATCCCTCATTCCCTTCTCCCCTATGCCTAACTCCCCTCTCCCCTATCCCTCAAACTCCTCTCCCCTATCCCTAACTCAACTCTCCCCCACTCCCCCACCACTCTCCCCTATCCCTCACTCTCCTCTCCCCTATCCCTCACTCTCCTCTCCCCTATCCCTAACTCTCCTCTACCCCACTCCCCCCCCCCTCTCCCCTATCCCTCACTCCCCTCTCCCCTATGCCTAACTCTCCCCTCCCCTATCCCTCACTCTCCTCTCCCCTATCCCTCACTCTCCTCTCCCCCACTCCCCCCTCCTCTCCCCTATCCCTCACTCTCCTCTCCCATCCATCTCCCTCACCCCTCTCTCCCCCACACCTATCTCATCTCCCCCACCTATCTCCTCTCCTCCTCCCTGATTCCTCGCTTGATACACCACAATCTCTGTTTTTCTGAAATTAATCCCAGTTTTAATCAGGGATTCTGCTACAGCCGGCGTTCCACTTAGTGGCAGCTCCCGGTACAGGTGAACTGAAGCACAGACTGGTCCGCTCTGCATGGAGTCCACGTCCACTTCCCGAGCTTCACAATGTTGATCCCACCATTATCATTATATTATATGTTATCAGGCAACTGAATCATCCCGAGGGGCAGTGCTGAGCTGCCTCTTGGGTGACTCTCGGACTATTCTTGATCGGACCTTGCTGGCTTTACCTTGCACTAAACGTTATTCCCTCATCATATATCTATAGTCTGTAAATGGGTCGATTGCAATCAGTGTATTGTCTTTCTGATGACTGGTTAGCCAGCAACAAATGTTTTTCACTGTACCTCGGTACACGTGACAAACTAAACGTAAAGTGAATTTACAAGGCTCCTTAGCCTACAGCAAGGGTTCCCAACCTGGGGTAAATTTCGCCTACCCAGGGGGTAAATTTGTCAATTCTGGATTTGTACATATTTGTTCTCATTGACTGACTGTTTTTGGTTCTGGTATACCGGTATCTGTTCATCATTAGTTGTTCATTAATAAGTGAAATAACATTAATATGTGCTATTAAAGGTGCCAGAGTAAACGGGACGAAAAAGGTTGGGAACCCCTTGGCCTTATGTTTCAACAGAAAGGTTTTTATCCCCCGTTTGTATCAGAACACGACAGATTAGTTCCTTATTCTTATTTTGGAATATTCGTACATTTGTTGCCATATATTAATCATCATCTATATTGTACCTCAATACAATAATAAAAAAACAAACTTACTTCTCAGTCTGCCAGTTAAAATGATGTCACATGAGTTGTGATGTAAGCCGCATAGGACAATGCAGCTGCTAATGATGTCAGCATTGTTCAACTCAATGATTTCATTCAGTGATTTGTACAAATGGTTTGCACAAAAATTGTAGGAGGATTAGGCCCCTATCTGAGGAAGGACATGCTGACTCTGGAGAGGGTCCAGAGGAGGTTTACAAGAATTATTCCAGGAATGAGTGGGTTAACATATGACGAGCGTTAGTCGGCACTGGGCCTGTAGTCGCTGGAGTTTAGAAGAATGAGAGTGGACCTCATTGAAACATGCAGAATAGTGAAAGGCCTGAATAGAGGGGATGTGGAGAGGGTGTTTCCACTAGTGGGAGATTCTAGGACTTGAGGTCAAAGAATCAGAATGTAAAGGATGTTCCTTTAGGAAGGAGATGGGGAGGAATTTCTTTAGTCAGAGGGTGGCGAATCTGTGAAATTCTTTGCCACAGACAGCTGTGGAGGCCAAGTCAGTGGATATTTTTAAGGCAGAGTTATATTCTTGATCAGTACAGGTGTCAGGGGTTATGGGTAGAAGGCAGGAGAATGGGGTTAGGAGGGAGAAATAGATCAGCCATGGGTGAATGATGGAGTAGACTTGATGGGCCTACTGGCTTAATTCTGCTCCTATCACATGACATGATTGATTAGCAAGTTTGCAGATGATACAAAAATTGGAATAGAGTTATATATAGGGAGTGAATAACCAAGTATCCAGCTGGAAGTAGATCAGTAGGAAATATGACAGAAAAATGGCAGTTGGAGTTTAATCCAGACAAATGGCAGATAGAAACAAAGATCCACAGATGCCGGTTTATACCAAAGATAGACACATAGTGCTGGAGCAACTCAGTGGGTCAGGCAGCATCTCTGGAAAAAAGGATGGGTGATGTTTCAGGTTGTGATCCTTCTTCAGATGTTGTACTTTGGGAGGTCAAATGTAAGAGGAAATTATAAAGTAAATGTCCGGCCTCTGAAAGGCATTGAGGTACAGAGGGATCTTGTGGTGCAAGTCCACAAGTCCCTGAAAGTGGTCACACAAGAGGATAGGTTGGTACAGAAGGCGTGCTACATGCTGGCCTTGATTTGGCAAGGTGTTGAGTATAAATGTAAATGTTATAAAACCTTGCCTAGGCCATTTTTAGAGTATTGTGTGCAGTTCTGTTGACCGCTTTAAAGGACAGTGTCAGGGTGAGGGTGTTGGGGTGAGGGTGTGAGGTGTGGGTGAGGGGGTGAGGTGTAGGTGTTGGGGTGTGAGGTGTGGGGGTGAGGTGTAGGTGTTGGGGTGAGGAGGTGAGGTGTGGGTGTTGGGGTGAGGGTATGAGGTGTTGGGGTGAGGGTGTGAGGTGTAGGTGAGGGTGTGAGGTGTAGGTGTTGGGGTGAGGTGTAGGTGTTAGGGTGAGGGTGTGGGTGAGGGTGTGAGGTGTAGGGGTGAGGGTGTGAGGTGAGGATGTTGGGGTGAGGTGTAGGTGAGTAGGTGTTGGGGTGAGGGTGTAGGTGTTGGGGTGAGGTGAGAGTGTTGGGGTGTAGGTGTTGGGGTGAGGGTGTGAGGTGAGGGTGTTGGGGTGAGGGTGTGAGGTGTAGGTGAGGGTGTGAGGTGAGGGTGTTGGGGTGAGGTGTAGGTGTTGGGGTGAGGGTATGAGGTGTAGGTGTTGGGGTGAGGGTGTTGGGGTGAGGTGTAGGTGTTGGTGTGAGGTGAGAGTGTTTGGGTGAGGGTCGAGGGCTGGGTGTCGGTGTGGGGTGCGGGTGTGGCGTGTCGGTGTTGGGGTGCGGGTGAGGTGTCGGTGTTGGGTGGGTATGAGGTGTCGGTGTTGCGGTGAGTGTGCGGTGGTGTTGGGGTGCGGGTCTGGGGTGTGGTGTTGGGTGCGGCGGTGCGGTGTAGGTGTTGGGGTGCGGTCTGAGGTGTCGGTAGCGGTGGTATGCGGGTGGTGTAGTGTTGAGGTGAGGTGAGGGGGGTGTTGGGGTTGGGGGTTGGGGGGTGGGTGTGGGGGCGGTGTGTTGTGTTGGGGTGCGGTCTAGGTGTTGGGGTGAGGGTGTGAGGTGTAGGTGTTGGGGTGAGGTGTAGGTGTTGGGGTGAGGGTGTGAGGTGTTGGGGTGAGGGTGTTGGGGTGAGGTGTTGGGGTGAGGTGTAGGTGTTGGGGTGAGGTTGTAGGTGTTGGTGTGTCAGGGTGAGGGTGTGAGTTGCAGAAAGGAACTGCAGATGCTAGTTTAGACCGAAGACAGACACAAAATGCTGGAGTAACAGCGGGACGGGCAACATCTCTGGAGCGAAATAATGGATGACGTTTCGGGTTAAGACCCTTCTTCAGAGTGTCAGCTTGTCCCAAACCACTGAATGCAGCGTCTTGTCTTGTCTTGTCTTGTCATGGAGGTATCTGTACAAAGGCTTGCCATTTATTCTGGTGCTGACGGCTTGTCCAAGGCCCACCTCTCCGGCGGCTGTGCGCTCGCTATACCCCGAGGTGGCGCTCTCTCTGTCTGAATCACTCGTGGGAAAGGGCGAGAGAAGCCGCACTGACTCTCTCTCTCTCTCACACTGGGCGAGGGTTGAGCCACACCTCACAGCGCAGGGCAGGGCAGGATCCGGCCGAGGAACAAGGAATGGCCTCTCTTCGTATTTGTTGATATTTCTGTTGAGACGACCTTGACTTTCAGCCGTTTGGAGCCGGAGCCGCCGGTGAAGGGTAAGTCAAGAGTAAAAGTTGAAATCCCCTTTCATTTCCTGTATCGAAACGCGAAGCCAAGTGTTCCTGTCGTCGGAACTCTTGTAGCGACCGGTTGAGTGGGACTGCCGGCGCCCAGACCAGCTTCTCCACACAGGCGAGTAGACGGAGGTGAACAAGAGAGGCAGGGACTGGAAAAAGTTTCCATCTTTGGTTAGGTTTTATGCGGGTTGGAGTCACTTCCTGAAGGGCCATGGTTTTTACACACACCGGCTGTGGATTTGGCGGCGTCCGCACCATTTCTGTTTTATTTCGAAAATGAATTTTCACTGAAACCTGTGTGTGAGTCAGGGGGAGAGAGAGAGGGGGAGGGGAGAGGGGGCTTTGGGAAGCGGCTGAGGGGGGCAGGCGTTGGGTTTCCCACGCCGAAGGCGACACACTGGCGAGCGGGCGGGCACTTCGCTTCCAGTGGAAGGCGATTGAGCAAAGGTTGAAAGTGCCTGTCTTGTTGGTGCAATGGATGCCACGGGCAGCGGCTGAGCAACGGCCGTGTTGTAAGACTAGTCTCGCTACCTCCCTCGCCACACTTCCTCTTTACCCGCCCGCCCGTAGACTCTGGTTGGTTGGTTACTCAATCTTGTCAACTTGGCTCCTCTGACCTGTTCTATCCCGGGCATTCGTGAGTACCCCTGGGTCTCTGTCCCCTTCCTTCCTTCACAAGCGAAAGCAACACTTACATTTCTCTAGCGCCGTTCGCCACGCCAGGAAATCCCAACACATTTCCCCCCAAAAGTGAGTGCCTGTGAAATGGAAGCATTATTCCCCTGGGCCGCTCCCAGCAGTTCGCTTAGTTTACACACCGTCACGTTTATGTCGACGAGTCTGGGTTTAACACAGTGTCGCCGACATTCTCTTCACAAGCAGAGCTCCACAGGTTGAATCTGTTATTTCCGATGATGTGGGCAGTTTATTGTACATTTCATTGCCTCTCAGCGCTGGGTGTTCAGACATTTCTCTTTCACCAGACTGATTTACATGTTCTCCAAGGACGTTCGAGAGCCAATTACCAACTTGTCACACAGCGCATAAACAGGCCCTTCAGCCCGACCTGTCCACGCCTACCAAGATGCCCACCGACACCAGTCCAACTACCTGCCATATCACCCTCAACGTTTCATAACCATGTATTTGTCCATATGTCTCTTAAAAGTTGAAGTGCCTGCCTTATTTGGTGCTCCTGCTGTAACCGCAAACGTAGAAGTTTGAGGCTCCTGCAGACACGATTGCCAGCCAATAATGTAGAACCCAAAACGCCCAGTGTCTGTTCTTCCATCTGACATGCACAAGGGAAAACACACACACAATGTTCAGTTGTTCTAATGGTTTTGACCGGCCAAGCTAAAGTGTATCAATAGGTGATTTCATCAGAATACAAACAAACGGGAGTAGGAAGGAACTGCAGATGCTGGTTTAAACCAAAGAGACAAAGATAGACACAAAATGTTGAAGTAACTCAGTGGGATAGACAGCATCTCTGGATAGGGATGGGTGACATTTTCGGTCGAGACCCTTCTTCAGACTTGAAGAATGTCTGAAGGGCCTCAACCCGAAACGTCACCCATTGCTTCAACCCAGAGATGATGCCTGTCCCACTGAGTTACTTCAACATTTTGTGTCTATTTTAGGCAGGTCTTCTTCTTATCGAGTCCACACACAAGATTAGAAGTTGTTCAGCCAGAACTGAAACACACTTCTCGCCATCTACATACAATGGTGTCTGTTTTGTTGCTTCTTGTGCGTGGTGGTGGAAACAGGGCCGCAACATGAATGCTCTCTCCTTAACCCCATCTTAGGAGCAGGTCAATTATCCACATTGAGAATTTCTCCAGCATTCAATAAGATTATGGCTTGCCTTCAATATGACTCTCCCACACTCTTGTTATTTAAATATCTATCAGATTTTGTCTTTAAAATATCCAGTTGTTCATCCTCTGCAGCTGCCACAACTAAGCCTCTGAAATTAGGCCCACCCTAATTGTAGATGACCCCACAAGAGAAAATATCCTCTTGGCATCTACCCTGTCAATCTCACTTATTTTTTATGTTGCATAAAATCGCTACTCATTCCTCTAATCCCTCTAAGATTAACTTTAACATAGGGCTGGGACAGAAGCATAAACTGTATGCAGTACTCCAGGTGTGAAGTCGCATCAACATTTCCCCACTTTTATACTCCATGCCCCTTGTAATAAAGACCTGCTGCACCTGATGCCCCCCTCTGTGCATCAGGTAGGAGAACTCCCAGGTCACAGTATATTGTGGTCTCATTTCATTAGATTAAATCTCATTAAATTGCTTTTTCATTCTTTCAAAATGGAGAATTGCAAATTACATTATACTCCTTTACCCATGTGAGTTTTGAGGTAGAGATCAAAATTTATTTCAAACCCTGAAAACTTGTTCCACCATTGCATTGTAAATATATTTTAAATAGAAGCAGAAGTAAACAGTTCAGTCCCTTGTGTCTGACCGACCATCCAACACGATCATGGCTGTTTGTCTAGTTCTGCATAACCCCATCCGCACTGAGTTCCTGAATCTCGCTCTTTCTGTCATGAATACACACAGCGATCGAGTCTCCATTGTCCTCTTGAGGAGAGAATTTAAAAGGTTTGCTCTCCACAGCGTAACAAAATTTATTTGTTGTAAAGAGTGGATCCTTTATTTTGACAGTCTTGGCTGCAAGTTGTAGACAGTCTGCTCAGATAAATGTTAACCCTGCATCTATCTGGTCAAGTCCTTCATTGACCTCGTATTCTTCAGGATGCTAGACTGGGATACTAGCTATCTGAAGACGTTAGGCAAGCCTATAGGTTGTGGAAACATTCAGACGGTACCAGTGTAAGACTGCAGTATAATCAGATTTCTCTCTCCTTGATTTAATTTGTCCTTTAACCAGCAAACCAGTCTGACCTCTTTCCCTTTGGGTGTGGTTTCAAAATATATCGCCATCCACCAATAATGTCTCAAAGATCTTTGCACTTAGGTTTTTTTTTTGGCCTGGTCTAACATCTGTTCACCACTACGATTTGCTGGTGTGCCTCGACTGCTGTTGTGGGATCTTGCAATACAAACAAGCTGTCACGAATCCTGCATAACAAAAGTTACACACCTCTGAATTGTCTTTGGTAGACACAAGATCTGGAGAAACTCAGCGGGTGAGGCAGCATCTATGGAGAGAAGGAATAGGCAACTTTTCGGGCCGAGACCCTGCTTCAGACTGATGTCGGGGGGGGGGGGGGGGGAAGGGGGAGAGAAAGGAAAGAAAGGAAAGAAAGGAAGAGGCAGACAGTAGACTTCAACTCCCCCTCCCATTCCCAATCCGACCTCTCTGTCCTGGGTCTCCTCCATTGCCAGAGTGAGCAACAGCGGAAATTGGAGGAACAGCACCTCATATTCCGTCTGGGGTCCTTGCGCCCTTATGGCATCAACATTGAATTCCCCCAATTTGGTTAGCCTGTGCTGTCCCCTCCCCTTCCTTCACCCTCTAGCTGTCTCCTCCCACCCTCCCATCCGCCCGCCCTCGGGCTCCCCCTCCTCCCCTTTTTCCTTCTTTCTTTCCCCACCCCCCATCAGTCTGAAGAAGGGTTTCGGCCCGAAACGTCGCCTATTTCCTTCGCTCCATAGATGCTGCTGCACCCGCTGAGTTCCTCCAGCAATTTTGTGTACAGTAGACTTCCTTTCTATCCCGCCCCCCCCGACATCAGTCTGAAGAAGGGTCTCGACCCAAAACGTTGCCTGTTCCTTCTCTCCTTAGATGCTGCCTCACCCGCTGAGTTTCTCCAGCATTTTGTGTCTACATTCGATTTTTCCAGCATCTGCAGTTCTTCCTTAAACATTCAGAATTGGCCTTTGTTAGATGTAATGTGCTTTTGCACCTCCTAAGGATGTGACAACTGGCAGAAAGTGCAAAGACTTAGTGTCATCTAGTCGTCCCTGTGGATCCCACAAGCTTTGTAACAAATTGCAGTTATTGCTATGCTGTATGAATTACAGCAGGCAATCTGTGCATAGAAAACTCTTACACAAAGCAATGTAAGCATAGACCAACTATTCGCACTGTTAGTGTTATTTGATTGATAAATGTTGGCCCTGGGGACTGGGTGAACCTCCATCGTTTTGAAACAAAGAGCAGGAGATACTTTTACATCTGGCTGAGCGAGTAGATGAAGCTTTTGTTTCAAGTTTTCTTTTATGGACGGTCCGTCCAAGAGTAGTGCATTGCTTCACCAACACTAGTCCTCTGGCACTGCTGAATTTATGCTTGAGTGACTGCAGTGGGCATTGAACCCATGATTACTGACTCTTGGATGTGAAAGTAGGAGGTATGATTAGTAAGATGAACATTGATGTTGATAGAAACATTGACAAATAGGTGCAGGACTAGGCCATTTGGCCCTTTGAGCCAGCACCATCATTCAATATGATCATGTCTGATCATCTAAAATCAGTACTACGTTCCTGCTTCCCCCATATCCCTTGCTTCATTTAGCCTCAAGAGCTATATCTAACTCTCTCTTGAAAACATCCAGTGGATTGACCTTCACTGCCTTCTGTGGCAGAGAATTCCAGAGAGGAGGGTTCTTTTAAACTAAAGATTGATCAGCTGGTAAATTGTGCAGGGTAATTGCAGATGGAGTTTAATCCTGGTAAGTATGAGGTGATGCATTTGGGGATTTGGGCAGGAGGGGGTGGGGTATATTTAATAAAGGTAGGAAATATACCATGAATGATTGGGAACTTGGGTGTATTGAGGAAGAAAGGGACCTTGGTGTAGAAGTAAAGATCTCTGAACATAGCAGCATAGGGTTGTGACAAAGGCATACAGGATGCTGTCCATGTTCTCCAGAGATGCTGCCTGACCTGCTGAGTTACTCTAGCACTTCACCTTTATGTAAACCACTATCTACAGTTCATTGTGTCTACACTTTATAAAACATTTATTAGGCCACAGATGGAATACTGTGTGGGATTGTGAACACCACACCATAGGAAGGATGTGATTGGGGTAGGAGAGGGTGCAGACAGCATTCACATGGATGTTGCCTGGGATGGAATTTTCAGTTGCGAGGAGAGACTGAACTAGTCTGGACTTGTTTACCCTGGAGCAGAGGAGGTTAGAGGGAGACCAGTTAGAATAATGCAATATTATAAGAATTCTTCATAGGGTAGATTTCTTCCCCAAGTATATCCCAGAGATTTAAGATGACGAGTAGATGACGAGAGAGATCTTCTGGAGAAGAATTTCTTCACCCAGAGGTGGATGGAATCTGGAAAGCATTCCTTGAGAAGGTGGTGGAGACAGGTACTCTCATCATTTAAGAAGCATCTGAATGAGCACTTGAATAGTTGCCAAGACATAATAGGCTACGGACTGTGCTGGTAAATGGGCTCAGGAACAGCTTCTAACTCTGGTATCAGACTGCTGAATGGTTAGAGTGTTCTGCTATTCCAAGATTCATCTGGCTGGGTCTCACTTCTCATCCTTGAGTATAACTGACTGTGCCAACATATCCTGAGGCTGTCACCTATCTTCCCCCCCCCCCCACCCCCCACCTCCAACATTAATGCATGGTGTGAAGAAAGATCCCGCCCTGAAACATTGTCTATCCTTTTTCTCCGGAGATGTTGCCTGACCCGCTGATTTACTCCAGCACTTTGTGTCTATCAGTGGCTACTGATCTGTTTCGATAGCATGCAAAGCAAAGCTTTTCACTGTACCTCAGTACACATTACAATAATAAACATAAACTATTTGTTTTTTTATCCTTCCTTCTCCAATGTGTAACAATATATTCTGCACTGTTTATTTTTCTCAGTTCGCACTGCCCATTGTACTTGTGTGCGGTTTGATTGTACTCGCTCGTATATGGTATGATCTGACTAACAAAGACAACTTTTTCGCCATCTACATACACATGACAATAATAAACCATAAGGCTAAAACTCTTTAATTTTGATAGCTTTCCAATCCCCAAATAATCTGGTTGTCACTAGTCTAGTTGTAAAAGCCCAATCAGATGTACGAGAGGAGTTTGGTCTCGGCATGCCTGGATTAATTTAAAATTGGATCGTATACAAAGGTTAAAATCCCTTCACAAATCAGTTGAAATTAACTTTGGTGGTCTCAGTAGTCCAGGAGATTCACTGCATGGGAGGAATATTATCTTTCATCCCTTCTCTTCAAAAGAAGCACTGGAATTTGCATGACACTGGAAACATTGCACTTCTAGCAGTAAAACATTCTTGGTGTTTCACAGGTTCTTGTAAAATGTTTCATGTTTAGATCATCACTCGACTGGCATGCCTGCATTCTCAGCAGTTTAGCTGACTAGTCCAATGCTCGGTTGAGACTTGTTATCAAGATTGGCTGATTAAATTAGAGGTCTTGACACAGGGGAAGGAAGGGTCCTGGTGTTCCACAAATCAATGCTTGGGAGAGGATGCCAGGTGAAGAAGGGAGAAAGAGTGATTTAATTCTGGGCTGCAATGAATTATCCATTTCTGTAAGAGCTAAATGTCTCTGGGCATTAGAGAGAATTCTGTTTTGTTGTTTCCTACCCAGAATTGATCCTGAAATTGAATTACTAATCGTCTTCTCCTCAAAGCAGGTTTCGATCCAGGTGTGAAGGGGAAATTTGATGTTCCAGGGAACTGCCTACCCTAACGTTGACATTCACCAATTGTGGACCTCCGCCCACATTGAAAGCAGCCCCCCTTACTTCAGTGTGGGTAGAGGGGGGTAAACCTCGTGGTCAACCTCTGCCTCCTGGACCTATTTCTTGTGAGAAAAGACTCACCGGGTCATCTGATTTTGTTTGGAGGAATCTTTTGGCGAAATGAGCGAATTTTGGTTGTGTTTTGGCTGTTCGGAAGTGGAGAAGGCCCAGCCGGTAAGCCAAACATGAAAACATTGTTTTCTATTTATTTTATGGTATGATCTATAGATAAAGAGCCCATGAACATCCCAAAATAATTCTCCCAAACCGCTGGAAAAATATGAGATGATAAAATAACTTTATTTTAAAGTGTTTGAAGGATAATTATTTGCCCAGGTCACCAGGGAGTATAACTGATGGACATTTTAATGGCCACCTGAGGGGCAGTTTCAGCTTGGGTCTGGGATAAATGATGGAGAGGAACTTTCACTATCACTTGTTGAGTTTTTCCTGTCCTCACCTCTTCCAGCTTGGAGAACGGTCCCGACTGGGAAAAGTTACCTATCCATGTTCTCTGAGATGCTGTCTAATTCCCTGTGTCACTCCAGCACTTTGAGCCAGTGTGAGTGATGAGCTGAATGGAGAACTACCTATGTTACGGGGATTTCAATGCATTTGCAGCATAAAACAATAGGCTCTGCTAATACTCCATATGAATACTAAGCACTTAGTATCATCAGAGTGTGTGGGACTAGGTACCGTGTGGATCTTTATCTCCAGGCAGAGCCCCCAGCAATAGACTCGGTGATGATTGCAGCGTGGTGGGGGTGGGGGGGGGGATGAAATTAACCACAAATGAGCACTGCCGGCGTATTACATATTACGTATTTTGAAGGCAAGCCTACAAGTAAACTGGGTGTTGCTGGATCAGCTCCTGCCGCTGGGTGAAATAGCTCAGGGTGTGCGTCTTTTTGGGGTGGGAGGTGGGAGAGTGTTTAAGGTTTACATGAGACTAAAATAATGGAAAGGGGCTTGTTTTCTGTAAGTGTGTAAACGGAAGACCAGGTGGTCTCTCTGGAGAGGGAAATGGTTCACATTCTAGTCTGGTTCCTATAAAGATAAGTTAGTAAACCGTCACATTGTAAGTTGCAGAGAAGGGTGTGGGGTGGAGATAGTAAAGGGAATGTCTGATTGGGATTGTCTG
The DNA here is from genome assembly GCF_010909765.2 of Amblyraja radiata. Classification (NCBI taxonomy): domain Eukaryota; kingdom Metazoa; phylum Chordata; class Chondrichthyes; order Rajiformes; family Rajidae; genus Amblyraja; species Amblyraja radiata. The sequence continues at coordinate 152,723 of NC_046002.1, read as the reverse complement.
TGCCTGAGACCAAGACTGATTAAATGACACAATGGTGGTGTTGTCAGCTGAGAGGGGATAATAAAGACAGTTGTTCTGTCTGGAGGAGATACAAGTAGAAGAAGATGAATGAGAACAGAAAGAGGGAAGGAAAACAATACTGGCACTGAAAGATACTGGCACTGCAGTTGCTGGAAATCTTAAATAATGCAGATATACTTAAAATTCAGCATTTGTGGGGAGAGGGAGAGAGAACAATTACTGTTGGTGATTGTTCGATGATAACTGTCCAGACCTCAAATCAAAAAAGTTGTTTATCTGAGTTGGTTGAGTTTCATGTATAGTTGTAGAATCACACAATGATGCAGCAGGGTAACGGGCTCTTCGGACCAACTCATCCATGCCGACCAAGTTGTTTAAATCCTACTTGCCTGTGCCATACCAATCCATGTATCTGTCCAAGTACTTTTATAAATGTTGTAACCACCTCAACCACTTCCTTTGGCAGCATATTCCATGCACACACCACCCTCTGTGTGGAAAAAGTCATCTTTCATGTCCCTTCCAAATCTTATGCTTCCCACTAATTTGAATATGATCTGCAAAAATTGCTAACCTTGCTACCTACATTCACATGCAAATCATTACCATTAATAATGAACAGCAGTGGTCCCAGCACTGATTCCCGTGGCACACAACTCTCTCCAATCCTCCAGTCTGAAAAACAATCCTATACCACCACCTTCTGTCTCTGCCTTCAAGCCAGTGTTGTATCCAATTGGTTAGCTCACCATGGATCCCAAGTAATCTAACCTTCCAGACATGCCTACCATATTGTACCCTGACAAAGGCCTTGCTAAATCCCATGTAGACAATGTCCTCATTAATCTTGTTAGTGAAAAAAACACAATCAACTTTGTGAGATTATTTCCCTTGCGCACTTCCATGCTCACTATCCCAGGGGACAGACTCCTGACCGACATACATTACAAACCCACTGACTCACATGGCTATCTGGACTACACGTCTTCCCACCCTGCCCCCTGTAAAGACTCCATCCCCTACTCCCAATTCCTCCGCCTACGCCGCATCTGTTCCCAGGATGAGACATTCCACACCAGGGCATCGGAAATGTCCTCGTTCTTCAGGGAACGGGGATTCCCCTCCGCCACCATAGATGAGGCTCACACCAGGGGTCTCATCCATACCCCGTAACACTGCTCTCTCTCCCCATCCCCGCACTCGCAACAAGGGCAGAGTCCCTCTGGTCATCACCTTTCACCCCACTAGCCGCCAAATACAACACATAATCCTCCGCCATTTCCGCCACCTCCAACGTGACCCCACCACTCGCCACATCTTCCCATCTCCCCCATGTCTGCCTTCCGCAAAGACCGCTCCCTCCGCAACTGCCTCGTCAATTCTTCCCTTCCCAGAATTCCAGCATCTGCAGTTCCCTTTTGAACACTATCCCTAATCAGTTCTTGTCTTTCCAAACACATGTAGATCCTGCCTTTTCTGAATCCCCTCTAATAACCTGCTCACCAATGATGATGGGCTCATGTAGTTCCCAGGCCTTTCCATGAATATTTAATGGATAGAATTTCTTCCCGAGTTTTGAACTAAAGGACTGTACGTGAACAGCTGTTTCACCTTGGCGTATTGATTGGGTCACTGGATGATGTGTAAGAAAGCAAGAAATGGGCAGGAGTTGGCTCTTCTGTGGTTGTACAGAGTGTGTAATAAGAAAGGAAGTGCATGTTGGTGGAGATAGACAGAATGAAGCAGGGAGCGGTGGAAGGTATGTTCCCTCTGCAATGCTGAAAGGCAAGTAGCATTACATTGTAGGAGGCGGGAGACACAGAGGATGATCCGTGGAAGATGCTTTTCAAAGGGTAATTGTGCTACATAACTCCTTCAATCGACGATGGGGTGATATGCAATCATGCCACTCCAACTTCAGTGACACCTCACAGATACCTTTAATGCATTCCCTTTGTTCCCTTTATCATGTACCTGTGCACTGTGGATGGCTCCATTGTAATCATGTATTGTCCTTCTGCTGACTGGTTAGCACGCAACAAAAGCTTTTCACTGTACCTCGCTACACATTACACTAAATTCAAGCTCATTGGAGTACTTGTTGTGCTTTCAGAAACTCCACAGGGAAGGAGAGTTCTGGAAGTTAAAATATCCCGAAGGGGTTAAATTATTGAAGAGGTTCTTCCACCTTCAGAATCCACTTGATGCATTCAAGATTTATTTGGGGAAATAATGAAGGATTGAGGATGAACCTGTGCTCTCTATTTTCATTTCTCTATTTACTGAGGAATAGTATCTTTGGCACTGTTTTTGATCTAAATCTTTGTCTGTGGCCTAAAAATAGTTAACTAGAACATGAAATTTCATTCCATCTACGTACAAAATGCAGGCTGATGGGTCCCATGTTGGGCTCCATTTGGGAAACCAAAACTCCACCAGGCCCCCTTGGATAGAAGTTGAATGTAGCATTTTGACGACTGCCCTAGTGACCCGGACCAATGTTTACCCTTGGTTGAGATAATTTAACAAACCATATGAACTAGTCATTGCTATTTGTGGAAGATGATTATGCACAGCTGCGCTGTGTTTCCAATGCTATGAAATGCAACCACAGAATGCTTGGAGAACAATAAGTAACCTGAGTTAATATAGTTATTACAATGCTGTGACATGGTCCAAGGTGTTCTTCAGGAATGAGCTACTAAAATATTCCAAACATTCACAACCTACTGCAGGAAGAAGTTTCTTATTCCCTAATCCTAAATGCCAATCCCTTGTTCCACACCAGACGAAGATGTCTCTTGATATTTCCCATCAATGACTCCAGGAAGGATCTTCTGGAACTCAGGGCCCAGGCAGATGAAGGAATATCAGCCATGATCACATTGAATGGCGGTGCTGGCTCGAAGGGCCAAATGGCCTACTCCTGCACCTATTGTCTAATAGTACCAACGGTGGAACAATGGAAAATGTGCGCGTGCAAGGACAGAATTAGAAATCAGGGGTTAAAAACTATAGTTGGAGTAAAGGGTTGGAACTCGAGAAAGATACTGCAATAGGAACACACTCTTCTTAAATTGGTGAGGATTTAATTGAATACCAGTGAGTTGGGTTTCTGTAGATGGAAGTCATCGTGCAGTTCACTGTTAATCTGTGTTCATGTGTTGCAGAAAAAGCGGAAACGGATCGACAGAAGCATGATTGGTGAGCCCATGAACTTTGTACATTTGACACACGTTGGTTCAGGAGATATGGCAAGCCAAGGATTTTCAAAGGTGAGATGTGGTTCTGAAATGACATGACTTCCCCCGTTTCATAAACTGATGCTCCCTGGACCAATTCATATGCACCAGATAACTTGACTGAAACGCATTCAAAGCCTTTAGAGAAATTAAATAAGAGTTACACTTCCCTTTATTCACTGCAGTTCCAGTCCCAATCCAAATAAAATACAGGCTCACATCACCAGTGCAGTACTGAGCAAGTGCTAGTGTTGGACTTGCTGCGTGGTTTAAGTATCAAGGAATACGTAGTTCTTTATTTAGAGAAGCATGATTCAAATAAACCGTCAGCATGGTTCTATAAAAGGAAAATCATTTTTGACAAATACAATAGAACTCTTGAGGATTTAACAAGCAGAGTTAATAGATAGGGACCAGTAGATGCATTGCTTTGATTTCCAGAAAGCTTTAAATGAAGTGCCACATAAACAGTGATGTACACGATAACAGCTCATGGATAAACACACAGCTGGAGTAACTGAGCAAGTCAAGCAGCATCTCTGGAGAAAAGGAATAGGTGACGTTTCAGGCCAGAACTCTTCTTCAGTTTGTGTTATTGGTGAAGCATGTTAATTTGAATTGAAGACATGAGAGATGGAGAACACCAGAACAGTTTGAAATAAGTGCAAAAGGAGGCCACCCTGAAGCCTGCCAGCCCTGCCACTCAATGTTATCATGGCTAATCAGGCCTGCTGTTTCAAAATTTACAAATAATTCACAATCTATTACTATTAGTTGCCAATTTGCTTGTTTCACTGCATCGTAGTCCCTCAGTTGTTAAGTTGTAATTTCATTTTCCATTCCACAGACAAATTCTAAGCCTACCTTAAGAATTGATGCATTGTCATTTGCCATTTTATTAAAAAAGATTGATAGATGTTCCCAAAACCCGCGTTAATTGGCACAGTTGAGTTTCCCTGTGTCATACATCATATTATCCCTCAACTTCGCAAACAGATTAAGTAGCAATTTATTTCTGATGTGTGAGCTTACAATGCCCCCAAACTACTACATTTCTACAAGGCTACACTTTAAATATCCTACATTGTAACTGAAATCCATTGAGCGGCCTGACATCATGTATTAATGCAACCTCTATATCTTTGAAGTGATTGTCTCTAATTGTTCTGCTAGTGATTGACATGTAGTAAGAATGAATCCATTATAATGAGCAAAGGCATCTACCAGCCAACCAATTAATACTCAATAATAGATGATGTATTTTCTGAATCTTAATTAAACCAGACAACTTTCTGCTCTGATACAATAACTGGTCTGCATGAAGTTTGGGGTACTGTTAGACATTGTTAAGACAGATTGCAAAGGTTGAAATTTGGGGGGAGAGGTAGATTTAGATAAAATTGAGTGTTTACACAGCGAAATGGTAGTTGGAATGAAGAAACATTCAAAACTCATTATAATCTGCAGCAAGGGTTTGTGCATTCTGGGATCTGTGGTTGGAGTTGTTAAATTAAATTACACAACTAAATGCCAGATGAGGTTGGGACAGATTTGGAAATGATCAGTACACATGCTTTGGATTGAAGCTCCTTCCAATGATGGGTGTGGCAATAGCCAGATACTGTCAGTTATATTGGCACATACACTGCTGCTCTTGACACATGGGTGTAATGGCAGCCAGATGTAGGCTGGATGACAGTAGAAGGGAGGAAGTTATGACATTTTTTAAAAGCCTTTGCATAGATAAAAGCAAGATTGTGTAATTTCATCAGAAATATACCTTACCTGGTGCATGAAATTTGCATGAAGGAAAAGTTAAAAGCTATTATTAACAATGTTATGCCAGTGATTTCCAGAGAGCATGGATAGATTTTGAGAGATGAGGCATCATGGTGTTTTAGTGTGAGATCCTCCTATTTATTGAGATGAGGCACTTTGATAAAGGGTGCATAAAAAGTTATTACAAATAATGAGAAATAATGTACTGGTGTGGATAGAAGATTGAGTGAAACATGAGACATAAATAGGCCTTGTTCTGATTGGCAATGTGCAATGCATTGTACCACAGGGACCAGTGTTGTGGCCTCAACATTTTTCAGTTCATATCAATGATGAATACACTAAAGTTATGGTTTTCTAACTTCACTGGTGACACAAAAGTAGATGGGAAACCAAATTGTGAGAAGGTCTAAAGAGGCTTTCAAGCAACAGTGATTAATGAAGAAATGTGGAAATATTGGCCGAAAAATACAATGAAATGAGCTGAATCATAAGTAATTACAAAGGGATCGTGGTATCCCAATACATAATTTACAAAACGTTAATATCTAGGTACAACAAATAATTAGCAGAGGTAACAATGTTGTCGCTTACTTGAGGATTTGGATGCTAAGGTGGGTGTGTCTGGGTGGGGGGTTTATGCTGAGTTATACTGGCTATTCCTGAGACTACATCCTCTATGTACAGTCCTTGGTTATGGAAAGATGCTCATGCATTGAAAGCAATTGTAAGGACCTGAGAAATGGGAACAGCAGCAGCAGGCTATCTGGTCCTTAGAGTCTGCTTTACTATTCATTTCAATCATGTTTATTACATTGTCATTTTCTCAGAAATGTTCGGAAATCAAGTTAAATATATTTGGAATGAATACATGATTGATCCTGCAGAGCCACCTGGGTTATAGAATTCTGAAAAATGCACATGATATGCCAGATGTCCTGCACAAAGTCTTGTACAATTGCAGTAAGAATTTGTCATTCCTGTATTCAGCTCTCCTTGTACTTGTTACACCTGCATATTGGCCATTAACAACTTGTGTTCAGGCACACTGCCGCTCCTTATGGATGGTTGGCAGGGAACGACAATCAATTTCTTGTGCATGGAAATAGCTCTGTTTGAGAGCAAATAACATTGCCAAAGTGTTATCTGGTTGTCTAGTTTTTCAGATGATGTAATTTTGTTATGTCCAATTTGGCTGCTGCTCATCCTTGCGACATAACTGCATTTCCCTTGTTTGTGAATTGATTTGAAAGGTGCCAAATAAATGAGAGGTGCTCGTTGTGCTCTGATATTTGGTCCTGATGATGCAGGGGAATTTGTTTTCACTTTTATTTTATTTTTCTCTGCAGTCGGGAACTGTTCAGGAACGGATGAAGTCCAAAAGTGGACTAGTCACAAATTCTGCTACCGACACAAAACGACCGTAGCAAAGTCCAAGGTGTCATTGCGGCAAGTAAGTCTAATGCTTAGACCTCAGAGCTTGGAGACAAACTGTTGGTCACAATATTCACTACAATTCAAAGGTACTGCATTTGCTGGAAACTGCTTTGGAAAGCATTGAAGGTGTATTGTGGAGAAAGTCTTGATGAAATATAAAATATATTAAACCTTTCAACTAGGGTAGAGTTATAGTTGAACTAACAGTCATAAACAAGCCATGAAAATCAATTTTGAATATACAAGGCATACAATTGATTACCAAGCTAGAAAACCAGATACTGGGGTGAATATGAGTGGGAGAGTTAGAATATTGGAGGCACAAGATTCATTGAGGGAGGGATACTTGAGATCAGAGCTTCAATTAGGCACTTTCTAATAGTGGCATAGATTCGTACAGCACAGAAACAGAAGATAAACACAAAATGTTGGAGTAACTCAGCGGGACAGGCAGCGCCTTTGGAGAGAAGGAACGGGTGACATTTCGGGTCGAGACCCATCTTCTGAAAAAGGGTATTAACCCGAAATGTCAACCATTCCTTCTCTCCAGCGATGTTGCCTGTCCTGCTGAGTTACTCCAGCTTTTTGTGTCTACAGTTGAAACCAGCAACTGCACTTCCTTCCTACACAGCACAGAAACAGGCAGTTTGGCCCACCAAGTCCATGCTAACCATCATACTTGCCTTGTACTATTCCTTCTTATCCACTTTTGGCCCATAGTTTGCTTATTTTGTCAATTCAAATGTTTGTCTAGATGCTTAAGTGTTGAAAGAGTATCTTATTTCCCCCCTCAGAAAGAGTGTTTAGTTTTTTTTAAGTTTAGAAATACCCTGTACATCTTTGGACTGTGGGAGGAAACCGAAGCTCGGAGAAAACCCACGCAGATCACGGGGAGAACGTACAAACTCCGTACAGACAAGCAGCTGTAGTCGGGATCGAACCCGGGTCTCTGACGCTGTAAGGCAGCAACTCCATGCAGCCCTGGCTTTTACAGGGAAATTGCCAAGTATTATAACAGGTTGTTAGGTTTGGAGTTGAGGCAGGTTATTTAAAAGGCCTTTGGACAGGTACAAGGATAAGAAAGGCTTAGAGGGATATGGGCAAAATACTGGCAAATGGAATAACCTTAAATGGGGCATCTTGGTTGGCATAGTCGAGCTGGGCTGAAGGGCCTTTTTCTGTGCTGTATGAGTCGATGTAATCCTCTGAATAGAAACTTGAGCTGTAGTTTTTGAGAGCTGCCTAATGTTAAAATTTTACTTGGACCTGAAGAGCTTTGATTAATGCAGTATTGAATATGTGGGCAAAGAAAATCATAAGGAGTTTTTCAAAGCTAAAAAATGGTAAATTCTTGAGTGGCCAAGTCAGTCACCTGATCTGAACCCAATAGAGCATTTTATATGCTGAAGAGAAAACTGAAGGGGACTAGCCCCAAAACAAGCATAAACTAAAGATGGCTACAATACAGGCCTAGCAGAGTATCACCAGAGTAGACACCCAGCAACTGGTGATGTCCATAAATCGCAGACTTCAAGCAGTCATTGCATGCAAAGGATATGCAACAAAATACTAAACATGACTACTTTCATTTACATGACATTGCTTGTGTCCCAAACATTATGGTGCCCTGAAATGGGGGGAACTATGTATAAACACTCTATGTAATTTCTACATGGTGAAACTAAAATGTATATAAATGGCCTTTATTAAAATCTGACAATGTGCACTTTAACCACATGTGATTTTTTTTTTCTATTACAAATCTCAAATTGTGGAGTACAGAGGCAAATAAATAAATGATGGGTCTTTTTCCCCAAACATTATTGAGGGCACTGTACATATTTGGATGTCAGATGTGGATAGATCCAACTGGTGGTAATGGCCACTTCCATGTTGATAAATGCTCATGGATGAGCTAATGCAGAAAGGATGGAATATGCATTGTTAGCTTGCAGCATGCAGGCTGGTGTCCTGCTCCACGCGAGTCTCCATCCACCCCTGCATCATCTCCTTATGAGTTTCCTCCCACCCTAGCCTCCTACTATCTACTCTCTCGTGTCCATGGGTCATACGTTCTAGGAGCAGAATGAGGCCATTCTGCCCATCAAGTCTACTCTGCCTCATGGCTGATCTATCTCTCCCTCCTAACCCCATTCTACTGCCATCTCTCCGTAAAAGGTATTATGAAATATTTTTGCCTTAGCACCTTGAGATGACTTCCACATATTTACTTCTCTCTGGAGATGGAATTATCCCCAGAATGTCCAGTAAAATTTATGTTTATTAAATATATTGATGGAAAATATCTCCAATATTGAAGTTTGTATATGTTGATCTGAGTTGAACTTGGTGCTGACATGCTAAAAGTCTAAATGGCTTTTTCCAATCATTAATTTTCCAGGTAATGACCTTCTAATGGATCGAGATGAACTTCCTTGACTGCTCCTAGAACTTATGACCTCTTACAAGAAGCTGCCTTCTGATGGTTTGGACTAATTTATACTTGGGACATCTGTTTTTCATCCTGCTCAAGAAATCAGCACTGATGGTTCTTTGTCCTTTTGAACTTAAATGCTACAATTTTCTAAACAAGGAAGGGACATTGATCTGCTGAATCTCTTCGAATGCTTTCCAGAAATTTTCTAAATCTGTTTCTTTATATTTCTCCTTGGACTCCAGGTCATGTTGCTAGATATGCTGTATATTGAAAGTGTAAAACAGTATTTTGTTGGATGATTTTTGCCTGAGGATGGAGAGAGTTTCTGCTGCTTAAAGTAAATACTAACTAAATTGGGATAGTGGTATTGTTGGTGAGGTTGGGTGGGTGGGGGGTACATTAGATCGGGGTTGATGACCTAGAAGCTTAAAAAATGTTTGAACCAATTTAATAATTGAAAACTTGCTTACATTTGGAAACTTCTGGAAATGTTCCCATTGGAAAAACAGATGGCTCCCAATGATATCCTCGTCACTCTGATGCAAATTCGACCAAATTAAGCAGAAGGATCTTGCTAACTGCAATTTCTCCACAGAGAAATTTCTCAAACTATCAGCCTTGCATTATGACTCCAGTATCTGTCATAAGTTCCTAATGGGGGAAAAAAAGCTAAGTGTTCCTTATATTTCTAGTTTTCAAGAGAACATCTACTGGTGATTTTTGCATACAAGCACTTTGCGCTTTCAAAGCTGAGGTGGAGGGAGGAAGAAATATAGTTAGATTTTCAGCATTCAGATTTGCACTTTTCTGGTGGTGTGGAAAGTGCATCACAATCACATCTAGTTGTTTCCATGAAGGTCAGATTTATTGCAGAGCAAAGATGCTGATCCTGGCCAAAGTTAGCCTCGGGACATCTCCCTTCAGGATGAACGAGGAAGAAAGAAATCCAGTTCTGATTGCTATGGAGGGGGGCTGCTTATCTACCAACGATCTTGAACAGTGAATGTCCTGATATGATAGCTTATGTGTTGTCTTGCATGTAAAATGATTGTTGGGTAAAAGTCACAAGTTGCAAGCATATGTGTTTTCAGTCAATCAATTTCACAGGGCATCAAACAATTCTCCACATGTGGTTGGACATTTTGGCAAGAGTGATTTGCATACATTTGTACAATAATGTCTAATGCAGATCAGCAATAGTTTTTTTTGCAACATGACCATATTTCCCTTTCCCATCTAATATAGCGCACACCTGTGCTGATTGCACAGTTACAATGCAGGCTTAGGCCAAAGACTATTGGTCAAACCATGGCACTTTCTGAAAACATGTTCATTATCCACTTTTCTCATCCATGGTTAACTACAGGGCATTTTCTATTGGTTTACAAAGCATTTTCTCTTGCCTTATAGAACCTCCCAATTGATATTCTGCAGCTAGTAATCCACCATTTTAGCAATGAGTACATGGGAATTAATTTTAATAAGAAATATTTTGCATTATTTTCACATGAAATCCTCATGAACTGTTGTTTCCTTTGGTTCCAGTGCAGTTCCTATCAATCAGAGTTCTTGATTTATTTTTGCAATGCTTGACAAACTCTTTGATCTGTGTCTCACAGCCCAACAGGTTTGCAGAAACTGGGATAAACTGATTTAATAAATAGGATTTGCAATCAATTAAGCAGCCCAACGGATCCATCCTGATCTTTGTGCTCTTTATCAGTTTTTTTCTCACCCTAATCTAATCAATTTATTCTGTTGGCAATTTCTTCTATAATTCTTCCTCCTGCATTAATGAAAACTGTTTGCACATGCAAATTGCAGAGTAAGACTTTAAAGTCTTGAAACCCACATCCCTCCACTCCACCATCGTCTCTTTGTACCAGAGAGCAATGTTATTTTCCAGTAACAGCATTCCAATCAGTAACTTGGTTAGAACAGTCCTACATTTCAAACCCAATGTGGCAGAAAACAATTTTAGCATTTACTGTATTGATGAAACTTGTTTAAAATGCATATGATTGTTGGATTATAAATTGGGATGCTTCATTCTGTCAAGAACTATAGAACTGTATGTTAGGAATGTTTCCAAGACTAACTGAAGAACCTTCATTTCTGGTTCAATCTGACCTCAAATCATTACCAGTACACTTAAGGTGACCCTTATCTAATAGTCTTGTTTTTGTTACTGTCTCAATTAATGACACAAAATAGAGTATTGATTATGCAGCTTAAGTAGTAGCTAGCTAAATGTGCACCCCCACAGGACTGCTTTGCTACAGAATAGCTTCCCAAGTTATTTTAACCCTAGTACTGTAATCATGAATGTTGGATGTGTTCTGTTTCTGAACTATATGCTTACTCTCTTCCTCATACATTCTCATGGTGTTGAAAAATAGATTTGGCTTGTTTCCAGGTGAACATCAAACTCCAGGGTTATTTGTATCAAATTTATTAGGTCTAAAATGATGGAAAAATTAGTTTGAGAAAATTTAATCTATCTCTGTGCCAGAACTAATTGATAGACAAATGAGCCGTGACCACAGTTAATGAGTTTGGCGATACCCAAAGATGTTGTGCGATTGATGGTTGTTCAACCACACATTTTATGATTAAAAGAGTTTGCAAAATATCTCAATCTGTTCAAGATCACAAGATAAAGTTATTCAACCCATCTTGATCAATTGTGGAATCCAACCATCCTGTACATTTGGTCACAATATTTCCTGCTACTGGAGAAGGCCTTGCTATGCACTTACAAGTAAGCATATTGTATCACTATTCCTGCTATTATCAGGATCCCAGCCACCTGCAACTTTACTGGAATTGAAGTACAAAAACATGCTAGTTCTGTGCAGATGAGATTGAGTTGCCAATGTGGGGTTGGTGCTTTGAAATCTCCATTTCGCACTGCATGCTGAGTAGATTGGCTACTGTTGGTAATAAAGGATGATTACTCTTTGGATAGACTCTGCCTTTGTCATATAGTGCTGAATGGTATCTGTGCAATTCGGCAAGGGTGAGTGCTGACTTTGTCCCTGATCTCTTTTCACTGGTGTACATGGAAAGAGCACGCTATTTGTATTTTTTTAATGTACATTTTGTAATATTTTGTTTCACCAAGTTTCTGGTTCCTGGCAGTTGATCTTTCCAGGAATTGGGCTGCCCTCCTGTGGACACTCAGGCATGTGCTTTGCCATAAGGAGGAGAGGGGGTTGGATTGAGCTAAACCAAGTCCTATTTCTCAATCACTGCCTCGCCCAAACACTTATCAGGAATCATTGGATAATGATCAGAAAGACCAGTGATCTGACTCTCTTTTTGATTTTCCTTCAAGATGTGCCAAGTTAGCTCCCTTGCAATCATCCCTGACTGTTTTAACACAAACTGGAAATGTAACCTGGGTCAGTTACAGGCTATTTTTCTCCCAATGAATCACCAAGGAGAAGCTGTCTGCCTATTACTTAAATGGAAAACCTGGTCTACGCACTTCCTTATGCTGGGGAAACTGGCAGATACTCAAATAATGGGACAAAGTACTGAAGCTACCTAAACCAAACTGTTGGGAGGTGGGCTAGTTTGGACTATATTCTATTGATACTGGCTTTACTATTTTGACCAACTAAAACAATTATGTCACTTCTCAAGTTTGTATGTTGTTGACAGCTGGGCTGCTCTAATTAAAAAACAAACAGCAAAATCATTTTTTGTGTACACTGACAAATAGCTGGGCTATTTCTTGTCTGTGACTAGTAGTCTAATTTCTTGGCCCAATCATCAATGATAAAAGCATAAGATATCAATGATACATTTTTATATATATGGTAATTGCCTAAATACAAAGGTCTCTTTAGTTTAGAACTGCCAACGGGATTGAATTCTACACTGTTATTGCTGATGCTATATAGATAGCAGGGAAATCTGATTGAAAAATTGCCTTTAAAATGCTTGGCGAGTATGAAATAGCTGGTGTTCAACCGAATAATAGATTAATTACCGGATCACTTTAAGATGAAAGTGTAGAAAATGTCACTTGAAATAAATGTTGATTATTTCTGAGCTTGCAAGTGGACTTGCTGTATTACACATTACAGTTTTAATCTTTCTTATTTAGCTGTAACTATATCACAACCTTTTTCTGTCCTATTGAATGTGATGTGGTGAAATTGCTTTTTGTAAATATTGCCACCATTGTATGAATGCAAGCCATATCTTGATACTCACTGATGGTCCACATTATCAGGAAATCTTTTCTCTCGGTGTTCTGTGAAATAAGATAAGGATGATTTTATAAAGTTCTTTCCAAAGGGTCTCTCTTTTGATTAATGCATTCTCAGAGGAATTTTCAGTTCATCTTAAACTTAGCCTTGTTCTCCTGATATTCAAGTAGATTTGCGTCACACTGGTTACAGGCTGACGAACAATGACCGATTTCGGCTCGGCATTGCTGAATCCAATTGCAGTGTCTTCGCTGCTGTTTTGGTTAACATTAGCTTTGTAAATGCACACCACAAATGGTTCTGTGGATTTCACAGGATAATTCCCCTCCACATTGTTGTGGAATGATTTGTAACCACGTCAACAATAAGTGTAACGGGTTTAAGTATGGAAATTAAATGGGTAAGGGCGAAGGGTGCTCCTCGTGTTTTGCCAATGTGTCTAAAACTGACTCCTTGCTGCACTAATGCTGCACAGTGGCCATGGAACAAATAATTCCATCAGATGACAGCATATTACAGATTCTCTTTGTCTGCATGAGCTTTACACTTTAGGATTTCTCACACACTATTCTTTTGGGTAACTCCGCTGCTTCTGTATGACAAACGGATTTTATTTGAGAAAATATAAATAATTTTCAATTATTTTACACAAACCAGCAGTAATCCTATGCTCACAATTATAGGTTACAATTCCATTCTTCCTTTTGATGTGTTCCCACCCCTGCCCTTCCCTCTACATGCTCTCAACCCATCACAAGTTCTGTGCTTTCCTCTTCCCCACCACATCCTCACCCTTTATCTCACACCATTCCTCAACCTTTTACTTATATATCCCTTGCTAGCATATTTCCATATCTCCCCCTATTCTTGACCCTCTTCCTCTTCTCTCTCTCCCCCCCTCCACCTACCCACTACCCCTTGTTGTGTTGTGGCTGCAGTGATTCTGAGCCAGATTGAAAAGGCTGATCATGTTCCAGTCATCCATTACCCTCAACAATGACATATATAAAATGAGGGAGGTGAGAAATTTGTGCCAAAGAGGCAATAGAGACCATCACATCTAACAAATCATCATTTTCACTCCATAAAGGTTTCATTTTCAAATGGTGACCAGAATAATGATCACAAACACAAAGTTAAGTTATATTGTGTTTAATTTATACAGATCGTGCAGAGAATCACTCTGTGATACACAGCAGTAAAATTCTGCAGAATATTTGTGGCAGTCCAAACCATTCTCTTTATTGATATTGAGGTTAGTTGCCCACTGCTCCTGTTGGGAAAATTGAGATAAGAAAAATAAAGCAATGGCTCAAGCAGCATTTAAACTGGGGATCATCAACACTTTCTGAGCATATTAACCAAAATAACAAGAATAAGATTGCACAATTTTATCCCATGGTTTGTGAATGCAAAGTACAGTATTAGAACCAGTGCATTACTATAAAGTTATCCTATTCAATTCCTCGATTATTTGTAACATTCAATATGTCTGAACTTCAACACAATGTTGGTTACTTATTTAACAGTAGAGGGCATACTAGCTTGTTACACAATTATACATTTTCTCACAGCTTTGCGGCACAGTGTTTCTCTGGCACTTTTTCTTCGCAGTGAATAATCAGTTTCACAATATTCTTATTCATTTATTAAAGAAATCTTATTTGCCTTAAAGTTGGCAACTCTTAACAGTTCACTGGTAACAAAATAACCGTAATAAATTATATCCCTATGGCAATATGCAATTTGAACAGATTTTCTGCATTCATAACAACCTGTTACCAGGACCAGAATAAAATGCATGTTAATAAACAGAGGTAATAATTCCTGTGCTTCCTTTCAATTTTGCCTCCATCCTAATTTCCACAAAGAAAGCTCATCACCATGTCCACTTCCTCAGAAGTTTGAAAATATTTAGTATGTTGCTGAAGACTTTATCGAACTTCTAGGGGTAGGAAGCATACTGATTGATTGCATCACGCCCTGGTTCGGTAACTCAAACATCTACATATTTTATTTACGGTCAGCATTAATGATTATTCTTTTATTGTATTATTGATTATTGTACATTTGTGTTATTATATTAATGGGCCTTTAAAGCTGCAAAAAGTAAGAATGTAATTGTTCTGTTCCTCAAATTAAATCCTCTTGACTTCTTTCCCACAGGCCAAGGTCAGGACCTGATAACAGTGCTCCTCTGCAAAATGATCTTCAACCCCGTCCATCACCCATCTAGGTTCCCACTCTCCCCCCCTTGCAATCCTAACGCTCCCTTTCCATACACTGGGGCCCCAATTCCCATTGTGTTTTGTAATTTCTGCAATACACCATGTAGGTCTGGTCACAGGCCTCTATTCTGAAAAATAATCTGCTATAATATGTGATTAACAATGGAAGAATTCAGCAGATCAAGTAACTTTGATGGCGAATAAAGTTCAGGTTGTTGAGCTTTCAAGTAATAGAAGAATCATGCATGAAATATTCTTTTGGTCTACTGGCGGCCTACTAAGTATTTCCAGCTTTTTCACTCAATTGTCATCTTTACTTCTCAGGCCCAACAGGCTTAGCAGAAGCAGAATAAGGGTAGCAGTGCAGCTTAAAAGTTTGTGTACAGGTAAAGAAGTGATTTTTTCAGGCCTGACATCGTTAGCAGCAAATAACAGTCAGGCTTTAATGGAACAGTCATTTTGTGAGGATCTGCATAGATTAGTTTAATATTATCACGACATCCCTGAGCTTGGCACCAGGAAGGCAACACGTCATCCTGAAGGTAGACACAAATGCTGGAGTAACTCAGCGGGTGAGGCAGCATCTATGGAGAGAAGTAATGGGTGACGTTTCGGGTCTAGACCCTTCTTCAGACTGATGTCGGGGGGGGGGGGCAGGGGTGGGCGGGACAAAGATAGAATGTAGGCAGAGACAGTAGGAGAACTGGGAAGGGGGAGGGGAAGGAGAGAGAGAAAGCAAAGGCTATCTGGAGTTAGAGAAGTCAACGTTCATACGGCTGGGGTGCAAACTACCCAAGCGAAATATGAGGTGCTGTTCCTCCAATTTGCACTGGGCCTCACTCTGACAATGGAGGAGGGGCCCAGGTCAGACTGGGAATGGGAGGGGGAGTTAAAGTGCTGAGCAACCAAGAGATCGGGTAGGTTACGACTGACTGAGTGGAGGTGTTCAGCAAAACGATTGCCGAGCCTGCGCTTGGTCTCGCCAATGCAGGGAAGTTGACACCTGGAACAGCGGATACAGTAGATGAGGTTGGAGGAGGCGAGGTGCAAGTGAACCTCTGTCTCACCTGGAAAGACTGTTTGGGTCCTTGGATGGAGTCGAGGGGGGAGGTAAAGGGACAGGTGTTGCATTTCCTGAGGTTGCAGGGGAAAGTACCCGGGGAGGGTACTTGATTATTGTACATTTGTGTTATTATATTAATGGGCCTTTAAAGCTGCAAAAAGTAAGAATGTAATTGTTCTGTTCCTCAAATTAAATCCTCTTGACTTCTCTGGCAATGAAGGAGCCCAGACAAAGGTCTGAATGGGAAGGGGAATTTGAATGGTTAGCAACCAGGAGATCCAGCAAGCCTAGGCTGACCAAGTCAAAGTATTCAGCGAAACCTTCTCCTTGTCTAAGCCTGGTCTTGCTGGTGTAAAGGAGGCCGCAGCAGGAGGATCGAATGCAGTAGATGTGGTTAGAGGAAGTGTATAAGGTTTGGTCGAAATGTCCTTTAACTGAAAATTACCACTGTTGATAACCTCCATGTTGTACCCAACAACACATTGAAAACCATCCACATCAAATTCAGTTTTGAAACAGACTGCACATTTCACTTCTCACTCTGCAGGTGCCTTACCTCATTGACTTAAGTCTCATCCTTTGTGTTTCTCTGTAGGAAAGTCTTGATTTTATGATAGAGGGCCTGGACCCCCTTCTTCAATTTTTTCCAGTAATCTTTGGAGTCCATGACCTCCTGATAGGCAATGTCACTCAGCACACAGGTGTAAGGGTTTGAGTCCAAACACGTTACATTATTGAGATGGCACTGCTTGTCCAGTCTGCTGCAGTTACACACCTTGTAATTGCATGGTTTCCTTTGGAAATTGCTGGGCTGGTAGTCATTGGAATGCAGAGTGATGCCAGTCTTTGTGTCCATGATGCCCCGAATACGGGACATGCTGCTATTCAGACAGTTGCAGTACCAAGCGCTCCATCTAGCCCAGCTGTAGGAAGAGCTGTCCAGGGAGATCACAATAGTCTGTGGCTCAGGTGATTTTGTGATTTCTATATTTCCCCCCACCGTTTGGGTCACGTGTTTGTCAGGCACAATGCTAAATTTATGTTCCTCTATTTTGGCCACAACAATATTTTCAGTTATTTTACTTGGGGTGGTGACTGTCACATTATCAGTATTTTCATTCCCCGCAGTGACCACACGCTCATCTAATGCATTTGTATCTGAATAATGTTTGGTTATGATTTCTCTGCCATTGGTTAAAATGACAGAGTTGTTACTGTTTTCAGACCTGGTAATCTTAATTTCTGACCTATTGCCGATTACGAGGGATGAAGCACTATCAGTATTGGTCCCATTTGAGGTGGCAACAATTATTTCATCACCTTTATTTAAGATAATTGGAGTTAAACTGGAGTTTTCAGATTCCTTGGAGTTGGTGATGATGATCTCAGCCCCACCGCCACCACCGCCCAGCACGATGGGTATCGACGTATCATTGCCCCCTGTTTCTGAATGGGCAATGATGATCTCGTCGCCAACTCTTAGCACAATGGGCATCCTACTCTCCGTCTCCGTCCCGTTTGAATTGATGATCACAATCTCTGCGCCACTATTCACTGGCACTGGGACATCAGTCTGGAGGGCTGCTATGTCATTCAGGGTCCCCGTCGCAATACGGGTGGAGTTAGAAAGAACAACATGGGCCGAGGCCTCAAGCAAGGTGTACTCAGCACTGCTAGGCTGGGTACTAGTGGGCTGGCGACCAGTGGAGTGGTTGCTGCTGCTGCTGCTCGCTATGGCAACCACCACGGTAGCCTGGTCACTGGCCTCGATGATGGACACCATGGTCGAGGTGGCATTGGGCAGGGCGCTGCCGTTCGAGGCAATGGCGGGCAGGGCGCTGCCGTTCGAGGCAATGGCGGGCAGGGCGCTACCGTTCGAGGCAATGGCGGGCAGGGCGATGACGGGCTGGACGCCTGCGGGCTGGGTGCTGCCGGTGGTCGTGATAAGCAGCGACTGCGCACTGTTACCCGGCGCCTTCATCTCCTCAACCAGCTTCACCTTCGTCTGTTCCCGCACGGCAGTCAGCGTGGCCCCGAGCAGCATCGGCTGCACAAGCAAGAAGACTAAGGTCGCTAGTCGCATAGCTGTCGCTTGTGTCCTCAGGCGGTAAGACGTGGGTTGCACCGACCATCATGGCGGCCATTAGCGGCAGCGACGGTTGCCGGCGGCGCGCGCGTATCCAAGGGCGCCCTTTCTGCCGTCACGTACCTCGTGCTCACACCCTGACCAATCGCGCGGCTTCCCGCCCAAACACCGAGTTGTCCGCTCGCCAGCCCAACGCCGTCATCATTCTGGACAATCCTGACCTTACTCTTTTCAACAATTACCGTCTACACGTTCTTAAAATATCGTCGGTTGTGTTTGATCTCTTCATGTGATGCGGTTACCTCTGGCCACAAAGGGTAGAGAAAGTACAATAATGCGAAGTATGGCCACTGTGAGAACTGGATGTTTGGTCAAGGTGACATGGCTACCTAGTTGCTCAGGCGGCTGATGCCTTTGGAGTTTAAACCTCCAGTTTAAATTCCATTTGGAATATTTTGGAGGACCAAGAAACCAAGAACAAAGATGTGATCCTAGTCGCTAATCATAGTAATTCACCACCTGCAAAGACTAATTCATCACCTGCACAAATAAAGGGAATCCCCATCATGGGAGTCAATGGGTTACAAATGCCAAGACAATGCCATGACAGACTCTTGCGGAGGTGTAATTTCTTCAGCATAGTTATTCAAAAAGCTGCAAAGAACCAGGAGCCACCATCGTCATGTACAGAACTGCCAGGCAGTGGGATGGCTCAGATTGGCTTTTCCAACACCACATCCATCCTGTAGCTACGGACTACAGAGGCCGCATCTACAAATGATAGGGGCATCTAAACGTTTCTGATCTTCCATCAAACAACTGGCTCAGGTAACTATTTATGCTGGCAGGAAGGTTGCAAAGCAAAGGATCCAGGTGAAAAAAACCCAAATAAAAGGCCAGGAGAGTGAAGAAGGATTTTATTGCTGATCCAGAATGGACTGTCTGAAAGTTAATTGATCACTGATTCAACTTTCAAACAGGAAATTGGATTTGTAAATCATGTGTGAAAGCAGAGGGTGAGTCATTCATAGGGCTGGCATATAGTGATTGAATGGTCTCCAGTGCTGTACGATTCAAATACATATTAAACATTCAGGGAGTGTGGCTATTGCTATCTCTAATTTAACAGGCAGTTTAATAGTCCATCCCACTTATGGGTCTGGAGTCGTGTCGTTTTGCAGTTCTGGAGGACAGGGTGGTGAAGAAGGCCTTTGGCATGCTTGCATTTGGATATCTACATGGATAA
Organism: Amblyraja radiata; assembly: GCF_010909765.2. Classification (NCBI taxonomy): domain Eukaryota; kingdom Metazoa; phylum Chordata; class Chondrichthyes; order Rajiformes; family Rajidae; genus Amblyraja; species Amblyraja radiata. Next base: position 132,964 of record NC_046002.1, on the reverse strand, counting down.
GGATTTAGAGAGCCAAATGGGAGGACCCGAGGATACCAACTTGGTCCACATGGACAGTTTGGGCTGAAGGTCATGTTTCCATGTTATATAGTTCTATGACTCAAAGCTAGATGAGTTAAGGACATCAGATTTCCTTCCCTCACGGACGTTAGGGAACTTCGTGATCTTGTACTTCAATCCAATCGATTTATGCCTTCTGTATCTAGATTGAATCCCAGATTTAGTTAATTACTTGAATTTAACATCACCAGATGAGATTCAGACTTGTGTGTCTCTGGTTTAAAACATAACCGCCATGCTAATGTGCCTATTTATATTATATTGGTATTAGAGCTAATTGAACTTCTCCAAACTGTTTCCACCTGCTATAATTTGTAAAATTTGTCCTTCAAAATGTCAAAGCCTTTCCTCTCATTACAACAAAACTCATTGCTCCTGAATTATAGAAATGTAAGGCACAGTCAGGCCATGTGACAACATACTCATCCAGGTACTTTTAAATATGTTCGAGATTTCTGCAGCCAGCATTGACAATGAGATCTGTATTCTCATTCCCCTCCGAGTAAAACAAATCTCTTCTCCCCTTTAATCCTTCTACCAGTTAGCTTAAACTATGCTCCATGTGTACCATGAAAAATAGGAATTCATCTTTTCAATTAGTTTATTTATATATTGCAATTTATATTTTAGCCTTCTCTTTTCCAAAGAAAACACTGAGAATCCAGAATAAAAGGAGAAACTACTGTAAATGCTGAGATCAGGCAGCATCTGTGGAAAGAGAAATAAAGTTAATGTTTCAGTTTTGAGACACGAGGCAAGAAAGAAAATGTGTTCATTTTTGGTTACAGAGGAGAATGAGGTATGGATAGGACAAAGGGAATTTCTTTGATAAGGCAAGACCAAGTGGGTTAATGTTGCCATTAGTGTCAGATTATGCTGCTCCATAATGCAGAAGCCACAAGAGAACCAAACATCTATCTGAGCAGGACCAAACTGAAGTATGCCCCCACTCCAACCTACCTCGGAGTGACCCTTGACAGGACCCTATCCTTCAAGGAACATCTTAAAAGAACAGCAGCTAAGGTGAAGTCCAGAAACAATCTCCTCAGTAAGCTTGCTGGCTCAAAGTGGGGGGCAGCAGCCCCCACACTGCGCATTTCAGCACTAGCCCTTGCATTTTCTTCAGTCGAATATTGTGCCGCTGTTTGGTCCAGGTCATCCCACACACACCATGTGGACACCCAATTGAACTCAACAATGAGGATCATCACAGGAACAATCCGCTCAACACCACTCCCCTGGCTCCCTGTCCTATCCAACATAGCCCCTCCACACATCCGGCGAGTAGTCCTCACTCAAAGGATGCTCCAAAAGACCAAAAACTCCCCTCACCTGCCAATTCACATGGACATCTTCAACCCACCCACTGCTCGACTTCCATCTAGACGACCAATTTGGAAGAACCCACCACCAGCTGATTTCACCATCCAATCAGCTTGGAAAAGGGAATGGGAGTCCAAGGACGTCCCAAATAAACATCTGGTGTCAGACCCCACCCTACCGGTCCCTGGCACCAATCTCCCAAGGAAGCAGTGGACGACGCTGAATAGATTCAGGACTGGACATGGCCCCTGCTTGGCCAGCCTTCACAAATGGGGCAGCAGCCCAACCCCACGGTGTGCCTGTGGAGAGCAGCAAACAATGCAACACATCATTGAAGCATGCCCTCAACAAAGACTCAAAGGAGGACTTGTCACCCTTCATACAGCAGATCAAGAGGCAACTGCTTGGCTAAAGGACTTTGCATTCGCTAAATAAATAAAATGCGCTTCTATGTTGCGTATTGCCAGCACTAGAATGTGATACCAGCTCAGACTGTACTTATGGAGTGGAAAAATTGAACCAAAATCACAGATGGTGTCTAGTAGAAAATAGCCAGTGCATGTGGCAAAATATTGCATCAGAAGGCTCTCAGTTATCAGTAAGATCTTCACCCAAAACTCAATTTCATGGCCATTTCTCCATGTTTTTTAATGCAAATGTCTCTACTTCCAACTCAGAAGCATGAATTTAATCTCAAATTCACCCAAGCAAGATCACAGCTCGGTTCAAATCCTGCTGTATTCCGTACCAAATTCTTCAACGTTTGGTGACTCGCTCTTACATTCTGTGCATCAGAACTGGTTATTTTTACCAGTCATCCATCTGTGATTTTGACTCATTTTTCTCTCTCTCCATTAGTACATGCACAACAATCCTGAATTGTCAGCACATAACGTAGACAAAGCAGCATAATTTATCTCCAACTACCACACCAACCCCTATGGTCTACGACAGATTTCCTCTTCTGCTGTTATTGGCCTCCCATCTTCTCCGAGCCTGAAACAAACTTATTTTCTCTCTTTCCCATTTCTAATAGTCTTGGATTTGAAATAATAACTGTTCCTTTTTCCATAGATGCTGCATGTCCTGCTGGCTGTTTCCAGTATTTCCTTCAGATTTCCAGCATTTGTAATTTCTATTAATCTACTGAGCATATCTAAAATCTCCTCATTACTAACCTTATGCAGTCCAGTCCAGTCTTTAGATTTTAGATATGCTCAGTATATTATTCCTATGTCATCTTGTAATTTGATGTGTGCAATACTCCACCCATGCTTTCATACAACTCCAAGAAGATGCCTTGATAAATCTGGTTCTCCACAGATTATTTAATGGTTTCTGACGGTGGCAGAGAATTGAATGGTGCTGGAAAAAGGCAATGATATAAATCTGCGGTACTACAGTACTTTCATAAGTTCCAATTTATCATAACTAGCATAGAAAATAAGCATACAAGAAAAGACAACATTTGCAAAACTGAAATGTACCTTGAACTCGATTGCCATTTATACAATAGTATTTTAATACTTCTCCTACAGGTGATATAAATATGAACATCTACAGTTATGGTCCAAACACAAACCTCCAGTGACTGGAGGAAAATTGAACAATTGAAACACACAAGCCCAGTTCATGACAATCCATGTGCAAAGGTCCAGCTAGAATGCAATAATGTGCCTTGTATTGTTTGACAAGTTTAGTCAGCCGCTTATTCCAAAATGTAACCAGCTCCTAGGTTGTTTCCTCCACTCAGCTCTATCAACATGAAAACCATCCTATTTCTGTCTCTGCATTGCAGAAAGATCTGTGCACCAGGCACAGTCCCCATCTATTTCCCACAAACTTATTCAAGCCAATTCCAACAAGGCACAACCTCAATTCCAAATTGTGCAAGAACATCGTGCTCAGAACATAAACACGAAAATGTTCCAAAAAACACTGAAGCATAATGGCAGACAAGTAGAATTGTCTTGTATGTTACAATACATTGGCACGAACAAATAAGACTTGTGGGAACACAGTGGTACATTCACACAGAAGGATTGACACTCCAAATTTAAGAATCCTTAATTCCATCAAAATATTGAGAATCTATCACCAACGGTTTTACAATGACAGTTCTTTCTAACTCAGTGCAGTGTTGAAGTGAAAAATGCCTCAATAACAAAAAATGGTTATTTTAAAATCACAATGTACTCTAAATCTATTAGCTGGTAGTAGTGAAATAATTACACAATCAATAACCCTTGAATTGTATGCATGTTCCCATAGCTGAATACTTAAAAGTATAGAAAGGTTAGGGTCGAGAATCTTGTATTCTTTACATTCCCCTGATATCTTCTTTTTATCAATCTATCCTCTTAACCTCTTTTCCTGGATTTGGGGAGTTATGAAATGGATTTCAAGGGGTTTCCACCTACAGATTATGAGAGAGACAACTCAAGAGATGAGATGCAAGAACTCAAGATCGGAGAAGTATACTAGGTCAGCTTCACATCAGCCACAATAACACTGAATGGTATATCAAATTGGAGAGACTGAATTGAAACCTTCTCTGATTGTACAGGGGTTAGAGATTATCTTTCCTCTTTCTCATCAACCTTACTCTTACTTGGATGGGTTTTTATTTCAACTTCCTGTTCACTTTTTTTTTTCTGTTCAAGAGGTGAGAAAATGGAATTTTCAAAAAGATTAGTATTTTAAAACAGATTTTTGTTTAAAATAAAACAGATAAGTACTAATATTATAAAACTCTTGTAGACATTCCATACCACATGTATGTATTAATGAGACTCTTTCCTGAGGTTTATCATAAAAATATGGACGTTTTCCCTGTGTCGGCTAGAGGATTGACATGGGGCTCAATTCCAGTTTCTGCCAACACTAATGGCATGAATACATTTGCCCTGGATCAATATACAGAGGCAAGATATTTTTGACTTACTGGAATTGGGGTATTTTCTGGGAGTAAGCAGATAGCTTGTGTTCAACCTCTGACTCAAGGACTATACTAGAAATTGTAGAATTACCATTCAGTCAACAAACTAGTCATCTCTTTCAATCTCAAAACTGAAATTGCTTGTTGCAGTTATAATTATTAGTGGTTCAAACCCAAAAAGAAAGGGAGGAACTTACAATTTGCCATTTAATGAAAACTATGGGTGTCAGAATTAGTTTAATTTGTGATGCATTTAAGAAATGTGAAACCCACATGTAGTAGATTCTATTTCTTCTCCAATATGTTACAAAAAAAGTAGCTTAACCAGTCTTCTGGCTTCATTTAGAATTAGAGCGGTTTTCTTTACTCTCCACTTAATAAGCAATCAACAAAATAGATAAAAGAACAAGTGCATTCAATTAATTTGGGATCATACGAGAAAGAACCATCCCAAATATCTTACCAGAAGGCACGCTCTGTGTGTTTATGCTGATATTGTTGGTATATTTGACCTTGGCTGTTGTTAATTGAAAATAGCAGGAGGTAATTGATATTGGCATAACTATTGGCCATATCTGCTTCTTACACCCAATTCACCATTCTTCATGCCCATTCTTACACACCAATTCTCAGGATCTGTGCAAGTTTTTAATCCTCCCTTCACCCACTTTCCACAAATAAGCATTTTTCTGCAGGTAATTGCTGGTTGGTGGTGCAGAGTAAGAACCCAAGTCAATGTATTTCTTCCACAACCCCGAGGTGCCTCGTCTTACTATAACACCTTTGCAGAACACAGCTAGCACAGCAGGTATTAGAAATTGAACCCACCACCTTTGGTCTCCAGGCTTTATAAAATTATGATGGTTATTCCAATGGTTATAGACCACTGTTAAGAGTGTGCTGGGAGGAAATTTACTTGAAAGAAATCCATATTCCCCAACACTATTCTTGATTTTTTTTTTACATTGTTTGCTTACATATGCTTATTATTCAAAAAGTATCTTTTCCACATTTGATATAAAGCAATCCAGTAGATTTCCACCAAAAACGAAAAATCAGATTCTCTAGGTTTCTGAATTTCCATTTAACTCTTCATCCAGCCTGTTAAGAAAGGAAAAGTTATAAATAAGAAGAAAAATTCAAGGTCATTGGGCTTTCTGTAGCATGACTATCAATGGCTCTAGTTCACTGCCATTAAATTGATCAATATCCACTATATCCAGCAAACCCCATGGCAAAGAGAGAGTTTGATTTAGCTCTTAGGGCGAAAGGAATTAAGGGATATGGGGAAAAAGCAGGAATGGGGTACGGATTTTAGATGATCAGCCATGTTCATATTGAATGGCGGTGCTGGCTCGAAGTGCCAAATGGCCTACTCATGCACCTATGTTTCTATGCAATATTTAACAGACTTATTTCATCATGCTTAACCATTACATCATGCTTAACCATTACATATTATTAATCCATTTTAGTCCAAAGATGGCACCCTCCATACCGGCGTTTCTAATGTGATTTATTTTTCCTCATCTGAATGTCCTCAACTGATGCCCCTGATCCTCACTGTCCTGTTGTAATTCCTGCATGTCTGATCTTATTACTTCTGTTTCCCTCTCATAGCGATTTCCTTATCTTCAGCTTCCTTTTCACTAGCTTTCATATCCATTGGTTGAGCTTCTATCATTTCCAAAGGGAGTGTAATCTTGCCATCAAACCCTTTTCAGTATATCAAGGTGCTAATTCCTCCAACAACACCTTCAACAATTTTTCCCATCCCTAGGCATCTGCATGTGAAAACATAGAAGGCACACCAGTTTTTTTACCTCTTTTCCCAACATTAATCTTGTTAATATTCCAAGACATGCCATCCCAAGAGTGATCATAACCAACTAAAAAAAAGTGCCAGAAGATTGTAGGACTATTAACATTATATTATTGTTTAAAGAAAAGGAAAAAATGAATGAAGTGATTACAAGAGAGAATAAAAATGGTATTAAAATAGTGTTTAAAAATACCCAGCTTGGTCACAGTGAAGGGTCACGACCTGAAGCATAACCGTGTTTTTCTCACTGAAGAATCTGCCTGACCTGCTGAGTATTTCCTGTATTTCTGTTTTTACCTCAGACTTTTCACATCTGCAGTTCTTTTTTGATTTTCATTTTATTGACTCCACTAAAACCCAAAATAGGTGGGATATCATAGAATTAGTTTCACACAATACCATTAGTTTCAATATAATTATGGAGAGGGTCAGAACTGGACCTAGGGTTGAGATTTTTGATTGGAGAAAGGCTAACTTTGAGGAGATGCGAAAGGATTTAAAAGGAGTAAATTGGGACATTTTGTTTTATGGGAAAGATGTGGAAGAGAAATGGAGTACATTTAAAGGTGAAATTTTAAGAGTACAGAATCTTTATGTCCCTGTTCGGTTGAAAGGAAATAGTAAAAATTGGAAAGAGCCATGGTTTTCAAGGGAAATTGGACACGGTTCGGAAAAAGAGGGAGATCTACAATAATTATAGGCAGCATGGAGTAAATGAGGTGCTTGAGGAGTATAAAGAATGTAAAAAGAATCTTAAGAAAGAAATTAGAAAAGCTAAAAGAAGATATGAGGTTGCTTTGGCAAGTAAGGTGAAAGTAAACCCAAAGGGTTTCTACAGCTATATTAATAGCAAAAGGATAACGAGGGATAAAATTGGTCCATTAGAGAGTCAGAGTGGACAGCTATCTGCAGAGCCAAAAGAGATGGGGGAGATATTGAACAATTTATTTTCTTCGGTATTCACCAAGGAGAAGGATATTGAATTATGTGAGGTAAGGGAAACAAGTAGAGTAGCTATGGAAACTATGAGATTCAAAGAAGAGGAAGTACTGACACTTTTGAGAAATATAAAGTGGATAAGTCTCCAGGTCCGGACAGGATATTCCCTAGGACATTGAGGGAAGTTAGTGTAGAAATAGCAGGGGCTATGACAGAAATATTTAAATGTCATTAGAAACGGGAATAGTGCCGGAGGATTGGCGTACTGCGCATGTTGTTCCATTGTTTAAAAAGGGGTCTAAGAGTAAACCTAGCAATTATAGACCTGTTAGTTTGACGTCAGTGGTGGGCAAATTAATGGAAAGGATACTTAGAGATAATATATATAAGCATCTGGATAAACAGGGTCTGATTAGGAACAGTCAACATGGATTTGTGCCTGGAAGGTCATGTTTGACTAATCTTCTTGAATTTTTTGAAGAGGTTACTCGGGAAATTGATGAGGGTAAAGCAGTGGATGTTGTATATATGGACTTCAGTAAGGCCTTTGACAAGGTTCCTCATGGCAGGTTGGTTAAGAAGGTTCAATGGTTGGGTATTAATGGTGGAGTAGCAAGATGGCTTCAACAGTGGCTGAATGGGAGATGCCAGAGAGTAATGGTGGATGGTTGTTTGTCAGGTTGGAGGCCAGTAACTAGTGGGGTGCCACAGGGATCTGTGTTGGGTCCACTGTTGTTTGTCATGTACATCAATGATCTGGATGATGGTGTGGTAAATTGGATAAGTATGCAGATGATACTAAGATAGGTGGGGTTGTGGATAATGAAGTAGATTTTCAAAGTCTACAGAGAGATTTATGCCAGTTGGAAGAGTGGACTGAAAGATGGCAGATGGAGTTTAATGCTGATAAGTGTGAGGTGCTACATCTTGGCAGGACAAATCAAAATAGGACGTACATGGTAAATGGTAGGGAATTGAAGAATGCAGGTGAACAGAGGGATCTGAGAATAACTGTGCACAGTTCCCTGAAAGTGGAATCTCATGTAGATAGGGTGGTAAAGAAAGCTTTTGGTGTGCTGGCCTTTATAAATCAGAGCATTGAGTATAGAAGTTGGGATGTAATGTTAAAATTGTACAAGGCATTGGTGAGGCCAATTCTGGAGTATGGGGTACAATTTTGGTCACCTAATTATAGGAAGGATGTCAACAAAATAGAGAGAGTACAGAGGAGATTTAGTAGAATGTTGCCTGGGTTTCAGCAACTAAGTTACAGAGAAAGGTTGAACAAGTTAGGGCTTTATTCTTTGGAGCGCAGAAGGTTAAGGGGGGACTTGATAGAGGTCTTTAAAATGATGAGAGGGATAGACAGAGTTGACGTGGATAAGCTTTTCCCACGGAGAGTAGGGAAGATTCAAACAAGGGGACATGACTTGAGAATTAAGGGACAGAAGTTTAGGGGTAACATGAGGGGGAACTTCTTTACTCAGAGAGTGGTGGCTGTGTGGAATGAGCTTCCAGTGAAGGTGGTGGAGGCAGGTTCGTTTTTATCATTTAAAAATAAATTGGATAGTTATATGGACGGGAAAGGAATGGAGGGTTATGGTCTGAGCGCAGGTATATGGGACTAGGGGAGAATACGTGTTCGGCACGGACTAGAAGGGTCAAGATGGCCTGTTTCCGTGCTGTAATTGTTATATGTTATATGGGTGCAGCACAGCAGAGTCCATTCAGCCTTGAAAACTACACATCCATTTTCAGTAGCAACATGGCTTTCCATCCTGTATGTGATCCTTTAAATTTGGACATTCCCATTTCAATCAGTCTCACATTTTATTTCCTCCCACAACCTGGCATGTACACAACAGACTGAATGTTTAAAAAATTCTGTTTTCTATTTTTCAGTGAAAGTTGAACAGCAGCAACATTAATATTATTATTCTTTGCTCAATAACAATTCCAAATGGTTTCAGTATAATATTCAACTATGAACATCATTCTAAAATGAAATATAATTATAATGTCAGTTGTACTTACTCTTTTATGCATTCTGGGATATGTACATGTTGCATGGGAATTAACTTTGAAAGTTCTTGGAGGCTACTGACAAACCGAACTTTTCTACTAAACTTTGTACTGTTCAAGAAAGAGAAGTAACAGTGTGTTAGCACATAATATCATGAGGCTCTCCATGTCCTCAACTATTCAATAAGATACAAGTTGATAGAAGTATATAAAATTAGAAGGTGCATACATAGGGTATATAGTCAGAACCATTTTCTCTGGGTGGAAGTGTCCAACACCAGAGTGCATAGCTTTTAGGTGAGAGGGGGAAAGTTTAATGGAGATGTGCGGGGTACCTTTTTTTTTTTTACAAATAGTGTGGTGGGGGCCTGGAACGTATTGCCAGTGGTGGTGGTGGCGGCAGATATGAATAGTGCCATTTAAGAAGCTTTTAGATCGGCACATGAAGTTAGGTTGGCAGTTTGAGGATTTAGACCCAGACAGAATGAAGGACCAGTGGCTATATTTCCGTGGGTTGGAGGGGGACCTGAGGTCCTTTTGTCTGGGACCTGGGAGTTTCTGTGACTTGGAGGGGGACCTCAAGGTTCTTTTGCACTTGCACTTATCCTTCTTGGTAATGGAAGTTGTGGGTGTGTGAGATGCTGTTGGAAGTGCACTTTGCAGATGGTAAACACTGATGTTACGGCCGACATGCCAATAGTGAATGAATGTATGTTTAGGTTGGTTATGGAGTGTTCATCAAGTAAACTGCTTTGTCCGAGATGGTGTCCAGCTTCTGGAGTGTTGCTGCACCACTCATCCAGACAAAATGCAGAGTATCCATTATATTATTGAATTGTAATTTGTAGATGGTAGAAAGACCTTGGGGTGTGAGGAAGTGAGTTACTTGCCACAAGATATCTGACTTCTGGCATGTTCATGTAACCATGGTAGTTATGTAGCTGCTTCAATTGTATTTCTAGTCAATGGTGATCCCCAGAATGTTAATGATGGGGAACTCAATTATGATAATGCCTTTGAATGTTACTTTCAGAGGTTAGATGCTCTCTGGTTGAATATAGACATTTTTGCTATGCAAATTAAACAATCCCATTGTTGACGCCCTTGCAAAAAGAAAAAAAATAGAAGTAAGGTCTTACCTTATAAATGGCCGGGTAATGGCTAATATCACCTTAATGAACCAGGATGGATGGACAACAATGAGAGATTTCAGGTTCTTACGTAACCTTTTGGGGAAAATAAATAATTAGGGAATTATCAACCAATTCATAGTCAATAAAAATATCCAACCATTCATAACATTTAATCTTCCTTCGTTGAGATCTCATTCAATCTTTTAAATATCAACCATTTTCTGATTAATGGTTAACCTCAATTCCACAGGTGCTACCTCACAGTGCTAGAGACCCGGGTTCGATCCTGACCTTGGGTGCTGTCTGTATGGGATTTGCACATTTTGCCAGTGACCATTTGAGTTTCCTCCCACATCTCAAATTTGTGTAGATTTCTAGATTAATTGATCTCTGTAAATTGTTCCTATGGTATAGCGTAATTAGTCATCAAAAGTCAGCGTGGACTCGGGACATGGGCCTTGTTTTCATGCTGTATCTTTCAATTAATTAATTATAAACTTACAAATGAAATCAGAACAGCATACTACATTTGTACTGGTACAGGTAATAACAGGTACTGACATTTTTCCACTTTTGGGTCACTGATTAATGATTATAGCCCAGTCTACCAAAGCCTTTAACCGGGTTCTCTACTATAAATTAAGCTTTTGTTTTTTAATTCAGTCACAGGGTGCAGTGTCATTGCAAAGTCAGCAATTACTTATCCTCTGTCTCCAAGTACATGGTGACGTTCCTGCTTCTCAAACCATGGAAATGTTTGCCCTGTACGCCCTTTTAGTTTTTTTTTACTGCTCATATTATTCTTAAGCTAATGTTGTTCTAAAAAGCTTACCTCCTGTCAATAGTCTGGTAACACTGCTTCAGCCAGCTGATTGATGGCACCCGGTTACGTGTCGTGGCACCATTTAGATACACAATAATATAATTTTCAGCCACCAGCAATTCCAGAGTTCCGATAACATACCTGTGGAGATACAACACTGGCATTACCTCCACAGTGAATCTTTGTATTGAACAAGTCAGGAATGCCAAGGAACTAGAGATTTATTGTTTCCGATTTGCAACATGAACGTTTGATGTTTATACATTTATTGATTTATAGGAAAAGTGGTCTCTCTACTTGCCTCAGTAGTTTCTTCTGCACCAGGAAGAGAGGGTAAGAAAGGAAGGGAGATTTAAGTGAGTTGAAAAGACTTGAATGTAGAGGGAAACTGGTCCTGATGGTCCAGAAGAAGACAGAGGTCAGCCAAAATCGTATTGAGTTCCAGAGATTCAGAGTGGTGAATCTCTGGAACTCCCTGCCACAGAGGGTAGTCGAGGCCAGTTCATTGGCTATATTTAAGAGGGAGTTAGATGTGGCCCTTGTGGCTAAGGGGATCAGAGGGTATGGAGAGAAGGCAGGTACGGGATACTGAGTTGGATGATCAGCCATGATCATATTGAATGGCGGTGCAGGCTCGAAGGGCCGAATGGCCTACTCCTGCACCTAATTTCTATGTTTCTATGTTTCTATGAAAGGCTTAAATGACACAAGGAGTTCAACAAGGCAGCAAAGTCTGGGGAATTTCTGTTGGTAATATAAATAATTTACATCCAGCCATAGAGGATCCAACTCGTAATGTTAATATGCTCCTACTTGTCCTTCCACTGATTTACAGGAAAGCCCATTGCTGGCCAAACACAGTCATGCTGTAATCTTTGCTTTTTTCGCCCACAAGGAGCAATGGGGATTGTCTAAACCTTGCAGGAATATGGATAGAGAACGCAGGGCTCCAAAAGTGCCAGAGTAATGAGTTTCCAAAATAACGTAATGTACATAAATGCTTGGAGGATATTAAAAATCTTCCACAAATGTTAACTGTTGCATCCCAATAGCAAGTTTTAAATTTGAGATTACAGATTTATGTTAACCAAAATGAACTAATGAATACAGGCAAAAGGCAGGTGTATGAGGTTAAGTCAAAGGTCAGCCATGATCTCACTATTAAAGCAGAGTTATCATTATCTATACAAGTGAGCACAAATTTTCCGTGTGTAAAACCATGCAATTGTGCACCAAACTACAGAAAAAGAATTAAAACTGAAGAAAAAATATATATTTTAAAGATCTTGATAATAGATTCTGGCCCTTACCTAAAGAGATTTTCCATTACATTCTCATAGTCAGGACGACTGCTTTCAGGCAAATAGCAGGAAGAAAACAAAATGATTGCCGTTAGGTTCTCTCCAAAGCAACCTGAAAGAAAGAAAGGCTTTATCTATTTGCATACATCCCTCTCTTCTCCCTTTCCATCACTGGTGATGTAACTGGCATCAGCTGAAGTACAGTGGGCAGTTCCAAGCAACACATTTTAGAAAAGATTAAAGATGGAGAGGGTGGCACAGCTGACGATCAGAGGTGAGAGGAAACTAGAATCAAGGAAGGTGGGAAACCCAAGTTGAGATGGTGGAGTGGAAAATTACTGGGGATGGTGGGTTGGGGTGTGAAAGGAATGGGGACAGAATTCACAACTAACATGTGTGGATCGTATGACTGCAACAACCTTGCCTCAATCTAACATTACCGTTCAGAGCTCCTAGAGCAGCAGTGAACGCTGTAATTTTACAATTTATAAACATTATCTTTATATTCCTCAAAGCAATCATATGAAGTTGTATTTTCAGTAAAACTATGCACAACTGTTTTGCATTTAAACAGTTTCTGCCTTTGCATGTTGCTGTGGCTCTGGATTTTATCCGTGAAAAGAGGTTGGAAATGTTAAGGCTCCTGAGGGTTGCAAAATGGTTTTAGGATGCTAAGAGATTTTGATGAATTTTGCCACGGGTCAGAAACCATTTCCTGTAGATTTAAAATGATTGGAAAAAGATCTGATGTGTTAGTCACAAAATTTTGCTAGAAAATATAAACATGCAGAATATGGAGGAGTAAAAAAAATGTGTAGGAAGGAACTAGTTTAAACCGAAAACATAAAATGCCTTCTACTGTTAGACTTTCAATAATTTAGGGGCTAGTGGAATTAAGGGATATGGGGAGAAGGCAGGCACGGGTTATTGATTTGGGACGATCCGCCATGATCACAATGAATGGCGGTGCTAGCTCGAAGGGCCGAATGACCTCCTCCTGCACCCATTTTCTATGTTTCCAAACAGTGACCACCTAAAATGTTCAGACCCTCATGACTATACAGATAATAACCAGAGAATAAATAGGATAGGGAAAATATTTAAAATAGCAAGAGCAGCTTGTTTATCCTCAGACCCTGGTTTCACCTTTCACTGATCTTTTGCCTCAACCCCACCACTTTGCCCAATCACATATCACTATCTTGTGAAAACATAGAATTAGATTAAAAATGTGATTTCTGCTCACTTCCGTAAGGCAGCCTTCAGCCAAAGTTTAAAATGGTTTTCAAATGATAAATAGATAAAATTAACCCATGTTAAAACCAGGAGATTCACCTCCATGAGAAATTACTGCCTTGTATGGATCCACAACGGCCATATCCACTCGATATTCCTGCTCCCCAATATGGAAGACCCTCCACAACTTGCCATCTTCCGTCTCTTCATCTGTCACGTGGCCCTGGAAACTATCTGTGTCAGATAATGAGCGAAACACCCGTGGCAGATCATCTGGCCGGAGAGGAAACGATAACAACAACATTGAGTTAAAAAGATTTAGAAGATTTGTAGGGCTTGTCAATGTTTGACAATGTGTGATCAAGTCTTTCTCGGCCCAAAATGTTACAAATACAACCACAATTTCTAACAACTTGAGCAAGTTTAAAGTACTTTTTTCCTTCTTTTGTATTACCATTGCGATGCTGGCACAGCTAGAAATGTTTTTCTGATCCTTGGAGTTATTTCTGCCCTAGGTTCCACTGCTCTCTTTGACATGGCATTTGACTATCCGTTGCTCTTCCAAACATATACCTGACTCACATAAAAATCCTTCCAGTTTAATTATAAGCATCGATAATGTAGATGAAAATACTTATTAAAAGTGGTGAAAATACAGCCATTGTCAGTTCAAAATTAGAACTGTCACTCAGTAGTGGCATGTAAGAGATTTTGGATAGACAAATGGATATGCAGGGAGTGGAAGGATGTGGTTTATGTGCAGGCAGATAAGATCAGATGTTGGCATAATATTCAGCATAGACATTGTGGAACATAGGGCCTGTTCTATGTTCTTTTGGTTGAGATTTTCAGCATACACGTTTTGCGTTTTTTATTACTACAGTACTACACCAAGTGTATTCGAAGGAAAAAAGTTTTTTTTTAACTTACATAGTTACTTTAAAGTCAGAAAATAACTACTCTTAAAATAAGAATCAAAATAAATTTCAGGTTTTACTAACATCACTTGGATAGCTAGAAATAATCAGTCATCACACACAGCATTTATTAATCAGTGAGGTGTGCATGAATATTATTGATTGATCAGTGCAAGTTCATACACACAAAAATGCATTTGATTGGTAGTGCATGCAAGAAATCAGTGTTTCACATTTAAAATAATTTAAATCACATTTAAAATAATAAATCAGTTCATAATCAACACATCTGAATCTGTATTAAACTGGCACAGTATCTTTATCCATTCTCAAAATATATCAGAATGGGAAGTTTATACATGCATCTCACCAGCCGGGAGCTCGCAGGTCACAGGCTGGTGCCTGTTTTCCGGAGCACCCGTTGCAACAGCTGCGTCCGCTGGACTGGAGGGCGGCAGCTTCGACCACCCCCGGGCCGCGGAGCTTGAACCGCGGGACTGACTTACCATCGCCCGGGGGGGTATCGCCTCGGCGCAGAGGGAGAAGAGGAGGGAAGAGACAGTAACTCTAAGACTTTTGCCTCCATCACAGTGAGGAGGTGTTTGGTGAACTCACTGTGGTGGATGTTAATTTGTGTTTATTGTGTTTTGTTATTATTACATGTATGGCTGCAGGCAACAGCATTTCGTTCAGACCGAAAGGTCTGAATGACAAATAAAGGATTCAATTCAATTCAATTTTAATCCCCAAACACCACTCCTGTATTATCTCCATTTCACGCCCTACTTTGCTTTAATATCAAACTTCAGTTGGATGATGCTAGCTGATAATCACTTGCACTGTAGCTTGCGTACAACTGAGAAAGAAAGTACTGACATTTATTTAACACCTTCCACATCCTCGAGATGTCCCAAAATGCTTTATGGGCAATTAACTATTAAGAGAAGTATAGAAAACAACAATATTGACAAACTCCCACAAACTGCAAATGAAACAACTCATTTTTGTGATGTCCATTTTGGGGATTTATGTTGGCTGAGCTTTAACAAAAATTATGAGATCCGTTTCCATGGATCATATCTTGATGGAGATTGATTCACGTTCTACAACATACTGTGAAGTAAAATATCTTCAATATTCCTTGCTTATTCATCATTATTACAAAACTGCAATTATTATCCCCAGTCTCACAGGTAAATGCATGACCTAGCCCAATACTGGATTATATTGATTAGGAAGAACGTGAGGAATAAATCACATGGTCCCATGAGCCTGCTCCACCATTCTTCATTATGGCTATCTTCTTCCTCAGTTCCACATTGTGCCTGGTTCCCAAATCCTTTGGTGCTCAGTAATTTGTCATTCGCGGTCTTTAATATACTCTGTGACTCTGCATACAGAGTTCTCTCGGCTAAAGAACTCCAAATGTGACCCTCATCACCTTAGGTTTTATTTAGAGAACATTATTAGGAATGGCATAAATAAAATAGACAGTCTGAACTTATTGTGTAGGAAGGAACTGTAGATGCTGATTTAAACTGAAGATAGACACATAAAGCTGCATCAGGGCAGGGCAGCATCTCTGGAGAGAAGGAATGGGTGACGTTTCGGGTCTGAAGAAGTGTCTCGACCCGAAACGTCACCTATTCCTTCTCTCCAGAGATGCTGCCTGTCCCATTGATTTACTCCAGCTTTTTGTGTCTATCTTCAGTCTGAATTTATTCCCCAGCTTGGAAATGTTAACGATTAGAGGGCATAGCTTTAAGGTGAGAGGGGAAAAATATAAGTGCAGGGAAAGTTTTTTTTTTACACAAAGAAATGTGCACCCTTATTCAACATCCAGAGCTTACCTGTTAAGGACTGTTCCAGGACATGAACTAAAAATTTATCTTTGGCCACTATGCCTACTACATCACTAAATAAGCTTAACAAACATCAGTGTGGGGAAGAGATAATGGTGAAAGCAGAAAACCATACAGAGACCATGATTACAAGAATTGATTAGGCATTGATTGGTTCATTTACCTTCCCATTCAAATTCATTACCATTCTCCGGCAACTCAAAGGATTCACTTTCTGAAGGAGTTTCTAAGTCATCTACATTTATATCGTAGGAATCCCCCTCCAATTCATCTGGTGTCCTCTCTTCAGAGCGTGTCACCTCCTCGTTACCTTCCAAGTTCAAACTGATTGCTGGTGCAAGGAGTCGTTTCTTGTTCCCATAGAGCTGTAGAGATTTTGGTGCCACTGAAGAGAAAATAAAATGAGGCAGTCTGAGCAAAGGATTAAAAAAAAATGTTATTCTTTTAAAAGAAACTAGACCAAGTGCAGACCCGTTGGGTCTGTTTCCCCAACGGCGTTTGCGGGGGGGGGGGGGGGGGGGGGGGGGGGGGGGGAAGAGAGATGTTGTGGTTTATTCCCCCTTAGAACAGAGGCATTCAAGAGAATGTTTGATAGGCACCAGGTTCAGGATTGATGATGAACAGTTTTCAATGGAAGACCATTAACCAGAAGAACAGATTGAGAGTGGGTAGCAAACAACTAAATGCAACCCCAAGTAAAATGTAATTATGTAATGAGTGTTTGGGATTTGGAATTTCCTGCCTGATAAAGCAGGGAAAACAGCTTCATCATGAGCATTCGAGAAGCATATACTCCCAATGGAAAAACACTGTAGCAACATGTGTAAAAATGTAAAATATTAACAATGTTTCAGAGGAGATTCATCAAGATGTTGCTTGAGATGGAGTGTTTCAGTCATGAGGAGTGACTGGAGCAGTTGGGTCTGTTTGATCTCAAGCTGAGTGAGTTAAGAGGGGACATGATTGAGGTATATACAATTATGAGTAATGGATATGGTAGACTACATCTTATCAAAGATGATTCATACTGGGGGAAATAAATTTGTGGTAAGGGACAAGAGTTTCATAGGCAATATGAGGGGTTCTTTTAAACCCAGAGAATAGTGAATACCTGGAAAGTTCTGCCAAAGAGGTGGCGGAAGCAGAATCCTATCAGCATTTAAAAGGTGCCTTGAGCACTTGAATTGCCTCGGCGTTGAAGGTTATGAGCTGGAGTTGGTTGATGAGATTAATGTGGATGGGTGCCCATTGATCAGTGAGAACATAAAATGTTGAATGGCCTGTTTCAATGCTGTCTGACTCTTTGATGTTCTGAGAAATTCAAATTGTCAGCTCAGACAAGCCATTGGAGACTCATTAGGCTAACAACCTCCTTCTGAGTTATACTGTTTTATATGATCCTAAATTAGTCTTTATTGGGAAGTGGAACATGCTTGCAAAAACCTACCGACATCAAGCAGACTCAGGTGAAGTATTTGAAGCGGGGAGGGGTATTTGAAGAGGGTTAGTGAGGTTATTTAGGTTATCACAACTTTCATGTTAGCTAACAATAAAAAAGCCCCATAAAATTAAGAGATCAGGAGAAGTTTCTTGATATTTTATCCTCCGGACAGTAATCTAACAATATTAACAGGCTGCACAAAATCCTGATTGCAATGAACAGCTCTTTAATCAAACATATATGGAACCATTCAGCACCAATGGGGTTTTTTAAAACCCAGAAATGATGCATCTACCCTCCACTCATTTCCTTTGTTGAATAATCAATACTGCCTTTTTGTGCAACCTTTGGTGTATTTCTGATCATGAATTCTGTTTGCTGTAGTTCCCACAGACCTACTTAATATTTTTCCTAATTATTTAGAACACAATCAGAAAGAATAGAATAAGCATTCATCAATTGCCATTTTCGTATCATTTTATATTATGTAAAATTACTTCTGCAGTTGCATTCCAGCTTAGGACCAAGTCAAAGCTACTGGTTTAGCAAAGGAACTACAGGTCTTTTAGATGGGAATAAGGCTGGGGAGATGAAATGAGATCAGGACTGTAGGCCACGCAGCCTATTGAACCAAAGGCACAGTGGATGTATTTGTCTCATGGTCACATTCTTGCAACTGGGGATTTTCTTGATTACATTGAAAATTCCCAATTTAGGATTTCCCATTCCCATATTAATTACCAGGTCTGTTGACTTCTGCATTGGCATTTAGATCATCCTCAATTAGGGCATCATTGTCTTCAGGAAGAGGTCTGTAAATATAAAAATGAAGAGTCCCAAGTGGTAAGAACCAATTAAAGATAGCACACAAATTATGGCCGTTTGATCAATCATTCTACTAAAATGTCCTTGAGATTGAAACTGTGAAAAAGTTGGAGACTGAAAGAAGGTATCAATGGAATGGAAAGAAGGGCACAAATGTAGGATTGGGATCTGCAGAATCAATCTGCAGAAGTAAGATAATAGATTTGGGGATAGCAAACAATACGAGGAAAAACACAATGTAGGATACTGAGAAATGTATCAGAAGAATTGTCAGATTGAGAGATTTGGATAGACCTGGTGTATTTGGTGCCAAACAAAATATTACATGAAGAGATTATATTGGAGAATGAGCAAAAAATAATAAATATTTTATCAGTTTTTATGGATGCAGAAAACTTACTGTGACTTTAGTAAATGAATAGCTCAAAAAAGACTAGCTTCAGTAAAACAAAATTCAAATTGGTGAAGTTGATAATTCCCCAGGTTCTTCTACTCTGCCTCACATCATGACTTTTACACTTCTTTTTATTCTGTACTTTCTCTAAAGATATAAAACTATATTCTGAACAGTTAGTTTTCTCTTTTGCACTACTTATTGTTCTCATGTTTTGTATCAGCCTGGATAGCATACAGGAACAGAAAGGAGAAAGAGGGAAGTCAAAACCAATGAGTCTGACATCAGCAGTTGGAATGCTGACATTTAAGAAACATTAAAATTAGGAGCATGAATCAGTCACTTGAACTCTCAGGCCCAATGCGCTATTTAAAAAGATCATTTATGATCATTTCCATCCGCCCATGGCAACGTTTCACCCACTTGCTTATTAAACATTTGTCTACCGTTTGGTAGGAAAAAATAGATGTGTTTTTTTGAAGGGTGGAAGACTGAAAGGTGTTGGTGTTTTGTACATGAATCACTGGAAGTGAAAATGCAGGTGCCTTGACCTTTACTGCAAGAGGATTAAATACTTAAGTGGGGCATTATATAGTGACCAGGTGAGATTACATGTGGAATATAGCGTACAGTTCTGGTCTACATATGCAGGGAGAACTATGCTGAAACTCACTTGGTGTAAAAAAAAAAACACTTCTCTCTATTTCTTCAACCAATTATGTAAATGTTTACTCCCTGTGTTTTGATCCTCTGTTAAGTGAAATGGGTTCTTCCTATCTACTACACCAGCTAAGTACCCATTCAATGCTTATGTATGGATTAAAAAATCCAGCCTTCAAGGTGCTCACAGAATATAAATAATTTTAATCAGCATCTTACTTTGGAAACTCCTCATCCTGCCACTCTTCTCGGAGTTCCATGTCCTCAATCTGTATCTCTGCAGAGTTTGGGGACTCCAACTGTTCCTTCTGCAGACTGGAAAAGTAAAGGTTTGCTGTGAGACAGAAGTTTGCTAACCCATAGATCAATGGAAAGGAGAGGAGTATATCAGCACTTCAAGTTTGATCTCTTTTGGCTAGACTCCAAAATGACTTGTCACTAACAGGATTCTCACTGATTTGTTGTATGTTTGTACCTGCAATTTGCCACTTCGTTGTCCCACCCCCTTGTTCCTATGAATTTTCACAATGTACTTCAAATAATTTCAAAGCTGTAACAACATAAAACAAACAGGAGTATTTTATTTAGCCACTTATGCCTGCTCCACCATTCAGCGAGATCATGCTTTTACCTCTGCCAGTTTCCTGCACAAACACCTTATCCCTGAATTCACTAGCTAATCAAATATCTACCAATCTCCCAACTTAGATTTACTCCACAGCTGAGCCGCCACAGCCCTGTCAGGTAGAACATTCTGAACTTTGATCATGTTCTGGGTAAAGACATTTCTTCCCATCTTGGTCCAGAACAACCTATCCTCATTTTGAGATACTGACTACTGATTCTACATATCGGAGCCAGGAGAAAAAAGCAACTTTGCATTAATTATGTTAAGCACTGTAAAAATGTTGTACATTTCATTAAAATTCATTTAAGCTCAAGCCATTGCTGATCTAATATGCTGAAACCAACCTCGTTTCAAATCCTCCATCCCAGACATCATTGTAATGAACCTTCACCAATCCCCTTCTATTGGAAGGTAGACCAGGCATATACAGTCTATTTTAGATACAGTCTCAACATAGCCATATACAATTGGAGCAAGAAATTTGTACTTCTGTGTTAAATAGTCATCGAGAGTATGGAAGCAGGCTCTTTGGCCCATCAAACACCCATTTACACAAAAAATATTTTATTCTTGCTACATTATCATCAACTTTCTCTCTCAGCTGCACATCTTAGACATGTGGAGGGGGTGGGGCTGGCCAGCACTCAGAGAAAACCCATGCAATCACAGAGAGCAAACTACACACAAACAGCACCGGACATCAGGTTTAAATCCGAGTCTCTGGACGCTGTGAGGCAGTAGTTCTACTAGCCATGACTGTTTAGCGGACATAGTACGAACTCCATCATCAAGTTCGCCGACAACACCACTGTTGTTGGATGAATTACAGATGGTGATGAGTCAGAGTATAGGTGAGATCGACCGATTGACCAAATGGTGCCAGCACAACAACTGATCGACCGATTGACCAAATGGTGCCAACACAACTCCACAAAAACCAAGTAACTGATTGTGGACTTTGGAAGAGGAAGGATGAGGATGCAAAATCCTGTTTATATCAATGGGACGATGGTGGAGAGGGTCAAAAATGTCAAATTCCTGGGCGTGCATATTTGCAAAGATCTTTCCTGGACCCAGCACACTGATGGAATTATAAAGAAGGCACATCTGCGCCTCTACTTCCTGAGAAGTTTACGGAAGATTACGGTATGTCGAAGAGCATTCTCATCATGGCCTGGTTCGGCAACCTGAAAGTCCAGGAGCGGAAAAGACTGCAAAAAGTTGTGACCACTGCCCAGTCCATCACCGGCTCTGACCTCCCCACCATCGATGGCATCTATCGAAGTCACTGCCTCAAAAAGGCAGCGAACAACATCAAAGACCCACACCATTCTGGCCACACACTCATTTCACCATTGCCATTGGGATGAAGGTACAGGAGCCTAAAAACTAATGTCCCGGTTCAGGAACAGCTTCCCTACAGCCATCAGGCTATTAAACACTACAACCTCATATAATCTCTGATCTACAACAGACTATTATTATTATTGCACTATATTTGTTTATTTATTGAGTATTTGTGCATGTGTATATATACTCACTGAACTTTTTTTCTCCTGTTATGTACTATATTTACATATTCTGTTGTGCTGCAACAAGTAAGAATTTCATTGTCTGATCTGGGACATATGACAATAAAACACTCTTGACTATGCCACTGTGCCACCCAATCTACCAGACCTGTTTTGGACTCCACAAGAGAAATAGTTTCATTTTATGAGCATCTGTCACTAAAATCATATCAGGTGCATGAAACGATTTGCATCATGAAAGGCCTAGTCCGACTTCCTGATTGTCAGGAAACAACCAGGAAATGATTCTAATAATGTTTTACTCAGGTTGTTTTCCAGTTGCATCATGCTGGAGGGGAGATGGATGAAAATCACTCATGAATGAAGTTCTAGACAGTGAAATGGTCAGAGTCAAATTGAGCAAGAAGATACCATTGTTATGTAGGCAAATGCAGCATTCAATACTGAGCAAGATAGATGACTGGATAATCTGTTTCATTGATTCTGATTGTGGGATGATTTTGGTTAAGTCTCTGGAGAAAACTCTCTTGAAGGAACAGAGAGTCATACAGCACAGTAGCAGGCCCTTGGCTCAACTTGTCCCCGACAACCTGGATACTCCATCTACGCTAGTCCCAGTTGCCCACGTTTGGCCATATCCCTCTAAACCTTTCCTTTCCATGTACCATCCAAATGTCTTTTAAATATTCTTATAATACATGCCTCAATTACCTCCTCTGTCAGCTCGTTCCATTTACCTATCACTCTCTATGTGGAAAATAAAATCCTCTCAGGTTCCTATTTAATTTTCTCCCTCTCACCTTAAACCCATGTCCTTTGCTTCTTGATTCCCCTACTCTGGGTAAAAGACAGCATTCACCCTATATATTCCCCGCATTATTTTATACACCTCTATAAGACCACCCCTCAGTCTCCTGCATTTCAAGGAAAGATTGTTGACACACTAGAGGCAGGAAACATGTTCCGATGTTAGGAGAGTCCAGAACTAGGGGCCACAGTTTAAGAATAAGGAGTACCCATTTAGAACGGAGCCAATGAAACACTTTTGCTCACTGAGAGTGGTGAGTCTGTGGAATTCTCTGCCTCAGAGGGCGGTGGAGGCAGGTTCTCTGGATGCTTTCAAGAGAGAGCTAGATTGGGTTCTTAAAAATGGGGGCACGGTCCTGTATGGGTATGGCTGCCCAGCCTGCTGCAGTCCGTTTTTTCATCTCTTTTTTTAATTTTTAGTTAGTTGAGTTTTTATTTTTCATAGTTCTAGTCTTTTTTATGTGGGGGTGAGGGGGGGGGGGGGGGGGGGGAAGAAGGGGGAAACTGCTTTTCAGGGTCCCTACCTGGTTGGAGAGGCGGCTTTTCTCCGGGCTGCACCTTCTACTAACCTCACTACAATAACCTCACTACAAGAACATTTCAACAAACATACTGCATTGCATAAACGTGTGTAAACCTGCACTAGACATCAGCATGAAACTATGTCCTTTTTAACATTTGCAACGATTGATTATAGCACCAGTATCTGGAGCCTGAAATTACTTTTGGAGACACAAGTTTAATTTCCATCAAATGGGGAATTTAGAGTCAAGTGATTGCATAAATATAAGAAAAGGTAAGTATCAGTAATGGTGGGCATTAACCTATCATAAAATCCAGCTGGTTCCCTAATGTCCTTTACGGGAGGATATTCCACCACAAGCCCAACACTGACACCCAACACCTCATACTCTTAACGAGCCATTGCACATTGCAGTATTAAACTGAAGTTCATAGCATTTTACATTTATGTTACAAACAAAGGCTTGCATTTATATAGCACCTCAGAACAGCAAGATCATTGAAGTACTTTTGAAGTTTGAAGAAGGGTCAAAACTTCAAACCTTCTCTCCAAAGATGCCGTCTGTCCCACTGAGGTAGTCCAGCATTTTGTGTCTATCTTCGGTTTAAACCAGCACCTGCAGTTACTTCCTACACAAGTACTTTTGAAGTGAAGTAATCATGGTATTACATGGAATGCAGTAGCCAATTTACACACAAAATTTTCCCTCAAGCATGAATGTAATTATGAGAAGGTCATCTGTTTTTAAGTGCTATTAATTGGGAGATTAACAAGCCAAGTTCTTTCAGGCCCAATAACTTCATTTGAATTTACCATGCAAGGGAGTGCATCAAAGAATGCAGTACTCTCTCATTATAGAGTTGAGTATGGACTGGGATTACATACTCGAGTGTCTGGAGTGGAACTTGACCATACAAAATGTTGCCCGACAGGTGAAAACTACATGACTGAATTAAAGATTCAAAATTGTCCTTAGAAATGTTAACTACAAACAGTTCACTATCCATATATAGACTGGAAGAGAGTCAAACACAAGATTTTGTTTCTGAAGTGATTCATTACTGTGGTATGGATTTTCTGCAGAAGACAGGGATGTCTCTTGTTCTCTGCAGGACATGTTTTTGCACGTTACTATTCATCAATATGCTCTTGCAGAGGTTGCTCAGGATCTCAGGGAATGTCTACAATGAAACACGCACTAGACCTGTCCTAACAACACAAACAGTGAACTCCAGGAGAATGTTAAATAAAAGAGTGAAATGACATGCAAAAAGCAACAAGCAACGATTGCATTCGGCTTTTATTTTTTGAACGGCACTATGAATCTATGAACCTCTGCAAGAGCACAATGACGATAGATGGCACAATGGGCTAAGTGTTCGGCTGGCAACCGGAAGGTAGCTGGTTCGAATCCCGCTTGGAGTGCATACTGTCGTTGTGTCCTTGGGCAAGACACTTCACCCACCTTTGCCTGTGTGTGTCCTTGGGCAAGACACTTCACCCATCTTTGCCTGTGTGTGTGAATGTAATTATGTGAAGCACTTTGGGGTCAATGCAATTTGACTAAAAATGTGCTATATAAATAAAGAAATTTAAATTTAATGAAATGTAATTTGATGCCTAACTTACTACACCCTGATGGCTCCACCAAAAAAAAAAACCGGTCTGTCAAAAGTACAGAAGTTGTCATACACCCAAACACAACTCATGTAATTTTATATTGTACTTACCGGGTTTAACTTCGATTACCTTCTTGTGTAATCAGTAGACTTAATGGAGCACAAAATGCTTACTATCTCGTCATGAACATAAAGGCAGCCTCACTATATGCTACAGAATAGACCACAGACTGTTTACATCATCGCAGTTCACCTGGGCCCTATGAATGTACTCAGTCACACCCATCAACCTCAGTTACCTGGCAACCTAATACGCAATCCTCCTTTATCTGCCGCTGCTGACACAGAATGAAAGGCAAAAGAAGCAACTACTCTTTCTCTGGCATCAACACCAATACAATTTTCACAGGGAGAATAAAGAGAAACTCTTTTCTTTGATGAAGGGACAGTGGGGTGGAAAAGAAAAAGGGGCAAAAACCTAAAATTAGACATTTCAGGAGTGACATTTCCTCACACAAAGTATATTGGAAAGTATGCAAGTCTCGACAGCCCAAAAAGCAATCAAGGCTGTAATTGTAAATTTCAATAAAGAAAAACAATAATTATTAAAACCACAAAATTCCTGAAACAATGTGGGTAGAGGGAATTCAGATATAGTTTAATCATAATATCATGGTGATCTTGTTGACTTTCTGAACAAGTTTCAAAAATATTCATACCTTAATCTTGTGTGAATGTAGCCTTTAGCTGCCCTGCGCAACGTCTTCTAGCTATTACCCTTTGTCTTATTTTATAGCTGCCTGATGGTGTCATCCATGTAACAAAAGAACAAGCTGGTCCCAATCCTGGCCTTCAAACAAGAGGCAGAGAAGTTTTAATAGTGAAGAGGAACTTCAATTTTGCTGAGAGGTTAGAGATCATGTGATTCATGATTTTACAGTATAAAACATTAAAGAGAGGTTGAATAGAGATCAATATTTTTAATCTAACACTAATAACTAATGTCTTATTTTTTGTACAGTCCTTTTCCTCTCACTGTCTTGCAGAATTTATGTGTGACTTATACAAAGATAAGGAAGGAGGAGGGAGGATGTTGATGTAAGGAAATGAAAGGGATCAAAATAAACCAAAATTGAATATTATAACAGAGAATAAATCTATAAGAAAGTCCAAGAAGAACATAATGGGAACAACAGGTATGCAAGAGCAATCCTCAAATGGTTAAATGGGAAGGCCTATTCCATAAAACAAACTCCGGTCTGGAAATTTAAAATAGAATTGTTTCTCTCAATTGCAGATTGTAAACAAGGCTGCATCCTGTACTTTGCTCAGTTCCACACAGGGAGCTTGTCTGCTCTTTAACTATTTGAAGACTGTGGGGATCTACGTTACGTTCTCATGTGAAACTTTCAGTAAGCATCTACCATAAACACATAAGGCTATGCATTCTAAATTTGCAAGACAAATGATTCATCATTGATGCAAATTCATTTATGTTTCTATTTAGCTCCCACTTGGACATTTTGCACATGTGAATACCTATCTTAATATTTCGCAATACTTCTTCAGAATTTTCTTCTTCCTTGGCAATCCCTTGAGCCGAGGGTGACTTCTTCCACTCATTTAGTGGGGTTGGGGTAGTTAATGAGGACAACTAGTGGATAGTTGTAGAGGTGGTGTTCTCTTTCTACTGTTAATGCAAAGCTGTAGTGTGCTCCTGATACATGGCCTCAAGGTTCTCAATATCATTCCAAATGTTCCTCCATTTTCCATCGTAAGTACCAGAGGTTTCCAGAAATCAGTGATGTTGCATTAGTTCAAGGAGGATTTGAGCACCTACTTGAATCCCTCTTCTCACGACAGAGCTCTGTTCTGGGAGTTTGGAGTGAGACATAATACTGACATTCCTTCCAAATGTTGCCGACTTGTTTTAATTAGGACCTCAGTGATGACTGGCAACATTGGCCTGGGACAAGACATTGACATTGGTTCACTTATCCTTTCATGATTATGCTTGGAGAACAATACCTCAAAGGCTGATGCACAGCACCCGTTTCCCCATCTTCATCATCATGGCACGATTGGCAAGTGTTCAGACATGATGCTAAAATATCTCCTCTCTACACTCACTTGCCATCCCACTCAGTCACACACAACGGAATCCCATTTGGAATTTGGAGTTATATTAAAATGGTCAGGTCATTTTTAGCCAAGACTTACCGACTCACACAACCAATAGGACAGGAAATTTAAATAAGACAAGGCATGACTCATTGGCACTCACTTTTTAACTTGCCAAGAGATTTGTTCAGTGATATAAAAGCAACAGAAACCACCGTACTCCAAAACAAGGACATTCCCCTCCTCGATGTTCCAAGAAATTGGGGTTCCCATTTGACTCCTGAGCATAATGTTGAAGTTTGCTTTTTTTAGTTTTTAGATATACCGCATGGAAACTAGATATGTAATCTGAAGGCTGAAGTATGAATTGGATACATGGTAGCTGGTGAATTTCAATTCAATTCAGTTCATTCAACTATTTGTAATTAAAAGGCTAGCAATCGTGAAACTACCACCTGCCATTTTCATCCATCCTTTCAATGAATAGCAGTAGGCGTTGGTAATTTGGCTCATCAAAACTGACCGCCATTCAACGAGATTGTGTTTGATCTGATGCTGGACTGCTTCAGCTTCCTCCTGCCTGTTCCCCAAAGCGCACAATTCCTAACTAAACCAATGACCTATCCCAGCCTTTAATACATCTGTCTGGGATAGAGAATTTGAAAGATTCATGATCCCCAGAGCAGAAGTTCCACCTTGTATTAAAAAGGCAATCCTTTATTTTAAAGCTATGCCCCATGATCTAGATTTCCAGATGAATTTCTACCCTATCAGAACCTTGTGTCTCCAAAGATTGCCTTTCATCCTTTTAAATGTAATGATATATCCTACCTGCTCCATCTTTCTGGATGTACATGCTCCTATGTTTTTATAGCTGCTTTATATATTTTCTGTTGATGACGTCTTCTACAGCAGTGTTTCCGTTATGTCTTTCTTTCTCCTCAACTCAGGCTTCCCTCCTCCGTAGTTGGCAGCACTCTCAACTACTACATTTTCCATAACTCTGCTCTCATCCTCTGTATTCCTATCCAGAGAATGAATACGTCCCTTTTCATCTTACATCCCACCAG
The DNA here is from genome assembly GCF_010909765.2 of Amblyraja radiata. Classification (NCBI taxonomy): domain Eukaryota; kingdom Metazoa; phylum Chordata; class Chondrichthyes; order Rajiformes; family Rajidae; genus Amblyraja; species Amblyraja radiata. Next base: position 104,968 of record NC_046002.1, on the reverse strand, counting down.
CTTCCAGATTCAATGGGTCAATATATATAATTTCTGCTGCATTTGGAGTAAAATCTTCCTCACACTCCCCTTTCTGAAAAGTCTGTTCACTTCTTGACATCTTGATTTACTCTTCCATCTCCCTCAGCATCTTCCTTTCAGATAATTCAGGGACCCAAGCCATGTTTGAAACATTTTCTAGAGTTTTTAAAGAGATGTAATAATTAGATTAAATGGCGCATACAGTATTGGTCACCAGACTACAGAGATGATGTGGTGGTAGTGATAGAATGAAGACAAGATTCACCAGGAATGGAGGACCAGTCAGATTTTATAAGCTGGGTTTATTCTCATTGGAATTTAGGAGGATGACGGGTGATCTTAGAGGTCCATAAAATGGGGGCATTGTTTTCCCAATGCAGGGAGTCTAGAAATACAGCGCACAAGTTTAAAGGGGTTTAAGGTATGTGGGAAGAAATCTAAAGGAGATCTGAGGGGCGTTGAATGTCTGGAATGAGCTGTCAGAGGAGGTAATGGAGGTAGAAACAATTATAGGTCACCCATTCCTTCTCTCCAGAGATGTTGCTTGTCCCGCTGAGTTTCTCCAGCTTTTTGTGTCTATCTTCGGTTTAAATCAGCATTTGCAGTTCCTTCCAATACAATGTTTAAAAGGTGTTTTGACAAGTACTTGTATAGGAAAGTGATAGAGGGATTCAGGCCTAAAGCAGACAGAGATTAGCATAGGTCGGCATCACGATCAGCTCCTGTCCTAGCACTTCTTTATACCCTCTACTCTTTCAGTCTATACCTCCATTTCCCTACACAGCTGCCTGACTCACTGAGTTCCCCCAGCTGCTCTCCTTTTGCTACAGATTCCAACATCTGCAATCTCTTGTGCCTCCATTGTACATCGTATTGGTTCACTCATTATTTGCTGCCGACCAAGTCTGGCCTGAGTCTGTGCCGACCAGCGATCACCCTGTACAGTAGCACTATCCTGCACACGCTAGGGACCATTCTTTTTTAACGAAAGCCAATTAACCTCCAAACCTGTACGTCTTTGGAATGTAGGAGGAAACTGATCCAGAGAAAACACTCGCAGTTATAGGGAGTACATAAAAACTCTGTACACACAGCACCCGTAATCAGGATCAAACCCAGGTCTCTGGTGCTGCAAGGCAGCAACTCTACTGTTGCGCCACTGTGCTGCGCACTGTTCTGTTATTAGTCTAGGCGTCTGAATTATTAGTCTGGTAATTTATCCACTTTGGCAGCACCATACCCCAACTGATAAAACAATGAATTAGGGAAGTTCATGGAATGTTGGCCTTTATTCTGTGGGATAAAAATAGGAACTTTGTTGATGGGAACACACACTTGGAGAACTATACATGGTTTTGGTCTCAGTGTTTGAGGAAGGGTGTGCTTGCAACAGAGGCAATGCAGAAAATGTTTGCTAACTTGAATCTTGGGATGAAAGGTTTAATAAGAAGGTTAAGCCAACATGCAGAGGATTGCAGAAGAATGAGAGGTGATTGTTCTAAAACATGCACAATTCCAATGAGTATTGCCAGAGTGGATGCTGAGAGGACATGGTGGGGGGCATCAAGCATTGGGATCAGTTTCATATTTTGAGACCACCTCTTTAAAATTATGCTTTTCTCTAAATGGGTAATGAATCTCAGAAATTGCCTGCCCCAAGAGGGAGCAGTGGAAATAACATTATTGAACACATTCAAGGCAGAGGTTGAGACATTGAAACTACAAAGGGAGTCAGAGGTTGGAAAAGTATTGTTCTGGGTCAGATTAGACAAGCTTGGATCTTCCAAAAGGTGGATCACGTTATGTGTGTGGGAGCAGGAGCACGGTCAATTGGCCTTGTCCTGTTCCTCTTATGTTCACTGCATCCAGGTAAAATAGCGATTCGCGTTTAGAATCCCCACCTTTTTCTCGTTTAGTGTGGGGTTTGAGTGTTCACAGACGTGGTCTCTACATTGGAGAATCTGCAAATCGTTAAAAGCATCAGCGATTTTTACGTGAAATTAATTTCAGTGATTCATATAAAAATGGGCGTAAGGTTGTAACTTAAGTTAAGTGATTATTGTAAGGAAGTTTACTGCGTGCATATTGGTTGGCATTATTTCCTGCGTCGCACAATGACGACTCAAGATAACTTAACTATTATATGAAAAGCGTTGAGGGATCCAAGCGCCATAGAATGCAAAACAAACAAAGTTCAAGGCAAGGGAAGTCAGCGGGCCAAGCAGTATGAGTGGAGGGAAATGGACAGAACACGTTTCGGATTGGACCCTTCTTCAGTCCGAAACGTCGTCTGAACAATTTCCTTTCACAGATGTTGCCTGACCTGCTGAGTCCCTCCAGCACTTTGTTCAAGATTCCAGCATTTAAACGTCTTAACGTCGTCAGAGAAATACAAACGTTTTTCTCTCGACTACACATGGAAAGCTGTTGTCACCGAGGCAAATGACAGGTTACGTTCTCAGAGGCGAGGATGAAAACACTACTCAAACAGGCCATGGCCTTTCCAGAAACAGGGAGGCCCAGGAGCTACTCACTCCACGGAAACAAACATTGCTAAAAAAAAACGGTCACCAACTATGTACAAAGCAGTTATGAAATCTAAACATCAAACGGACCTTTAAGAAAAATAATTTAAAGGCATGGAACATATTTAATAATTAGTACCTGGTCGAGTTGTCAGGCCAATAAAAGTTGGAGGGGGAGGAGGGGGGGGTGTTGACACACTCCTCCTGCCACCTGACGTGTCAATTCTAGCTCGAATTCCCTCGAAACCTGCTCATTTAAGCGGAGAAAAAAAAACACCTTCCTTCGCACTCACCTCCCATTCTGTTCCGCTGTGTCTCCTTTCCCTTTATGTCGCTTGTCCTGTCTCTCTTCAGCGTTATTTACCACTAGCGGCGAATTCATGACATTTGTTACTAACTTATTTTGAAACAAACTTTGGATCGTTCGTGCTCCGGGCTCGCCTGTTTCTCTGATTGCCTTATTTTTGCCAGCCCTGTTTCTCTTCCCCCCCACCCCACCTCTCCTCTTCCTCTTCCCCTTGCCCTCCCCCAGTGACGAAGGATCAGAATGAGAAACCACATTGTCAGCAGACACCCTTTTTACTCCGTCACTTCATTGAACAACGCGTTCAAAACATCGCTGACTGGGTCCTAGCGCCGTCGAGTTTGATCTGGACAGGAGGAGCCTGTCTGTAAATATTAATATATTCCCAGGACATCCCTATCTAAATTTCGATCAGTGTCATTTGGAGGGAAATGAAGAATTTTGGCATTAACGTGAAATTAATTATTTCAGTTATTCATATAAAAACGGGCGTAAGGTTGTAAGTTAATATTACGTTTGTCAACGCATTCGAATGCTGTTTAAAAGCAGGTATCAACGTTTATTTTTCTCTTCTGCTGCCGTTTTCATGCCTTTATACCAATCATAACTTCATTGCACTGACCAGTTCTCATGCGTAGATTAGAAAGGTCCAGACCCGAAACATTGTCTTTTCATTCCCCTACCCAAAAGCTGCCTGGCCCGTTGTTCCAGTTTATTTCGCTATGGTTTGGCTGTTGTAGGCAAAGATCTTTGGTTGTAGGTGTCGCGACTGTGTCTGTTTCCTCGCGACAGTCACACTTTTACTAGCTTTGTAATAAGGAGGGGCAGGGACTCTGGTTCTCCATTCAATAAACCAGAGAATTACCACCACAGATAGCAGTTCACATTCTGTTGTGTTGTCAGCACACTCCTACCAGTAGCTAAGTAAATGTGGAGGATACAAGCTGTTCCTTGTATAACCGTGATATAATCGCAGAATTGGCAGCGCAGGAAGTTAGCCACCCAACCAACTCTGCCCTGTCGACCTCGCAGGAGCAGTCTAATTAGTCCATCGCTGCTCATTCCTCCCAAAGTTGCAACTTTTCCATTTGAAATAAATGTTTCTATTGACTGGTTCCCCCGTAATACAGCCTATACAGTCCATATTATAACGTAACTGTGTTAAAAAGCACATTTTTCTTCCAGTGGTCCTTTGTCAAATATCTTAGGTCTTATCCTCCGGTCACTAACCCCTCTGCCCCTGAGGAAACAGATCCCCATATACACCATCAATAATGTTAATGCTTCCTTTGTCTTTTACTTGAATATTAAAGAGAGTTGTGAATTTGTGGAATTCCCTGCCACAGAGGGCAGTGGAGGCCAAATCACTGGATGGATTTAAGAGAGAGTTAGATAGAGCTCTAGGGGCTAGTGGAATCAAGGGATATGGGGAGAAGGCAGACACGGGTTATTGAATCAGCCATGATCACAATGAATGGCGGTGCTGGCTCAAAGGGCCGAATGGCTTCCTCCTGCACATATTTTCTATGTTTCTAGAACAGTAGCAAATTCTCAGCCTGCGCATGAAAGAAGTCCTTCATTAGAGTAATTCTGGTGACCGGACACACATTGAGATTCACGGATGTAGAGATTCCTGTCCCTGCTCCCTTTCTGTGCTCTGTGACTGAAACTCTTCACCCTTAATCTCCAACAACATGGAGACCTGGCCGGGTGCACTGACCTCTGCCCCTGAGGATAGAATTGAGAGTGGGCAGCTGATATATTTTAATTATTATATTAAACATATAATCATATTAATAAGAATGTACAAGGCATAAATAGTAAGATTACAGATGACGCTAAAGTGGGTGATATTGTAGATCGCAAAGATGGTTATCAAAAATTACAGCAGGATCTTGATCAGTTGGGCAAGTGGGCTGAGGAATGGTTAATGGAGTTTTACTTTAATGCAGATAGATGGGACTAGTGTAGATGAGGCATCTTTGTTGGCATGGGCAAGTAGGGCCGAAGGGCCTGTTTCCATGCTCTATAAATCTATGGCTTTAATTATATGTTTATTACAATAATTAATAATATAATTGATTATAAATTACTTACAGTGAGGAAGAAATATATAATCAACAGACATAAGCAGCAAATGGAATTCAGTCAGGAAATGTAACGAACTGTGATTAGGAATACATGTACAATTGGTCATAAAGATAAATAATGTGGTTAAGAAGCCAGGATACTTGCCATATTCTGCATGGCATAGAAACCAATGATGCAGGAGTAGGCCATTCAATATGATCATGGCTGATCATTCTAAATCAGTACCCCACTCCTGCTTCTCCCCATATCCCTTGATTCCGTTAGCCCTAAGAGCTATATCTAACTCTCTCTTGAAAACATCCAGTGAATTGGCCTCCACTGCCTTCTGTGGCAGAGAATTCCACAGATTCACAACTCTCTGGGTGAAAACGTTTTTCCTCATCTCCATCTCAGTCCTAGATGACCTACCATTTATTCTTAAACTGTGACCCCTGGTTCCGGACTCCCCCAACATAGCGAACATTTTTCCTGCATATAGCCTGTCCAATCCCATAAGAATTTTATACGTTTCTATAAGATCCCCTCCCATCCTAAATTCCAGTGAATGCAACCCCAGTCAATCCATTCTTTCATCATATGACAGTCCCGCCATCCCGGGAATTAACATGGTGAACCAATGCTGCACTCCCTCAATATCAAGAATGTCGTTCCCCAAATTAGGAGACCAAAATTGCACACAATACTCCAGGTGCGGTCTCACCAAGGGCCCTGTACAACTGCAGTAGGACCTCCTTCCTCCTGTACTCAAATCCTCTCGCTATGAAGGCCAACAGGAAGCTCAATGGCAGCATTATATGAAACAATGATTAGAGTTCAGTCCACTTAGATATTAGTATGTGCACAGCTCTGGGCACGGACTGAGGAAAGGATCGGATAAACCAGTGCAGAGGAGATTAAGGGGATGCCTTATTCAGATTTAAGATGGAAACAGAGGAGAATTGAGGAAATATGTTTTCACCTGAAAAGGATGGGTTGAATCTGGAAATCACTGCCTGAAAGGGTTCTCAAGACAGACCTTCTTTAGTACCAGCCTGAGTAACCACTTGACGACCTGCAGCTTCAATGACTGTGAGGTGAGTGTTGGGAAATTTGGTGAGGTGACTTGACTGCCATTTGGCCAATAAAGTGGGCATGAAGATTATATTCTCTGTCACAACTGTCTATGATTCTATGATGCACGGTCTTGCCAGGATAGGTGATATTGGTGGCATGTACATGTCACTACAAATGTGAACATTTACTGTCCATCCCTACTTACACCCTGAATGCCTTGTTCAACCAGTTCAACCACATTACTGTGGGTTTGGAGTCACAGGTAGCCAGATTGGCTATGGCATATTTCCATGGGAGTTTACATGAATTTATTTTAAGGACATATTACTATTGCTATTTGTTTTATTTAATTAACCATATTTAAATGTTCCGATGTGTAGGAAAGAACTGCAGATGCTAGTTTAAATGGAAGGTAGACAGGCTCAGCAGGACATGCAGCATCTCTGGAGAGAAGGAATGGGTGACGTTTCTTCTCTCCAGAGATGCTGCCTATCCCGCTGAGTTACTCCAGCATTTTGTGTCTACCTTAAATTTCCCGATGGTTGGATTTGAACCCATTGGATAGCTACACAAGGTGACTGTGGGTACAGAAGCCATTAGATTGTTAGCAGTAATGACAATGATGAATCTGTTTCCAATGACAGGAGAGTCAGGTCAGAGGCCAAAGATTTAATGCAATACAATGTCACTGTGTTTGAGAAAGTGTAGCCTGAGACTTCCAAAAAGCAATTAAGAACAAAAATCACAAGGATGGGACTAATTCAACAACCCTGCCACAGACTAGCAAATCACAAAGGCATCTATCAGTCCATGATTCTCATAAATGGGGCAAAAACCTCAATAAAATTGCTGCTGATAAAATACTAACAAATGGTTAACAAATTAATCTCAGAAATAAGAGAAAACAGGAGAGAACTAGGATAATGCCTGGGTTAGAGCATTCCAATTATGGAGAGGCTAGGTCTGTATTTTCAGAACGGACGAGTGAGAGACAAGATTGATTTATATAAAATTGTGTGGGGGTCATTCACTGAAACATTAAGTTGCTGTTTTATTGAAGGTTACAGCAAGCAATTTATGCACGACAATATCCCTCAAATGGAAAGTGATAATGACTACATTAACTCTCATGTGCGATGATAGTTGAGGGATTGCTATCGACCTGAAGCATCACGGTGACCTTGTGTATTTGTCTTCAAATTATTGGTGTGAACATTTGGTTCCATTGAGAAAGGGCTGACAGAAGTCCGTTCTATCACCTCACCTACAGAGTCTCTCCAACATGCAGAAGTGCCTCATCAAAGGCACCACATGGGCAGTGAAGTGTTTGAGATATCAGGATGCGACCGATACAATATGAATGGGAGACCGCTCAAATCTTTAATGTGATGGCATTTCAGGACAACCATCATTACAGGCAAAACACATGGGCAGGTTTTGATAGCCAAATCATTGAACACTTGTGCTTTTTATTGCGGTTAGTAATTTCTGCTGCAGTGAGTTCTAATGAAGCTCCAGTCTTGGTTATTTTCCCCACCTTTGACCCAGTGGTGGAAGAGGAAGTTTTTCTTCAAGCCAGTTTCTTCACATGCAGGTTTGTTTTGCGACACACAAGCAGCAACTTCCTGAATTCTGCTCATTGCTGTTCTGCTCTTCCTGTTTTGTATCTTTGGTGCTGGTCTGGAGCCAAACTCCACCCCTCCCACTACAGGGACATTCCAACATAGTTTTACTGGTGGAGTGGAGCATCCTGCCTTCTGCTGGCTGCTTCTGGTAATCAGTCCCAAGGCTCTTCAAAGCCTGCACATGCCTTCCTGCATGGGGCGACCAGAATTGCACACAATATTTCAAGTATAGCCAAGCTGTCTTTCTTGGCGTTCTGAACATATCCAGTCCGACTACACAATTCCAGCTTCTGGGATTTAAGCAGAATGGATTTCCTAATTCCTAAAATCTCAGTACCTGCTAATATGTAGAAGATATCAGGAGCTGCTGCCTCCCAGACAGCGAGTGGTCACTGCCAAATTTAGAACTGGTCTACTTCTCCCTTGGGGTTTTCATTCAAAGTCTGGGCAACTTGGTGTTGGGGGAAGGGGGGTACTGGGAGATAGTTTACTTACCCCATGCCTTATCTCACATTCCTTTGAATAATATACAGGTCTCTTAACCGAAACCATCAACGTATGGATTCTTGTTCCATTACAGAGGAATGGCTTATCACCGAAAGACATGTTGGCATTGGAAAGACCTAGGTTTTTGGAATACCTAGACTGCAAGAAGAGATAGTTGTATACCTAGAATTTAAAAGGTTGAGTAGTTTTATTGACACGTTGATACTAGCAAAGAGGAGCTGACAGGATAGAGAGAACAATTTTTGTTGGTTGGGGTACCTGGGATGCAGCAATTTGTAAAATTGGGAACTAAATCCTTAAGAAGTGATAGGAAACTTGTTTGCACACAATGTATGATGGAAGTTTGGAATTCGCTTGCTGATGGAAATTGATGCTCAGCTATTGCTTTTAAATCTGAGATTGATAAACTTTTACTGTCGGATGGGAAGGGAGGGTGGGTGGGTGGGGGAAAAGAGAGTAATTCAGGGCACACATCACCCTAATTGCATTGAATAGCAGAACAGGTCCTGAAGTTAAACGGGCTGTTTCTGTTTCTACGTTGTTAAGATATGTGTGAGTTGTCGGATTATGTGGAAGAGCAATGATTGATACCAGCCCTAGGTTCAGGAAGCCCGTTTGGCAGCAGCCGGGGATGGGGCTTACAGCTCACATTTCCATTGTCCTACTCACAACAACTTACTGCCTAAAGGCATTGGCAAGGGTCAGCCACATCAAGTGGTTCAAATGGCTTCTCCTACCTACTGTGTCAAAAGAACAGAACGACAATCAGTCAGACTACACAATTCCAGGGTTAATGGCTGTCAGAGCAAGGTGTGCCTGCCAACCTCTTGCCAGGCATTTGGTTAATCTTCTCCAGGATGTCCTCTGGTGTCAGCTTGGGCAAGCCACCATCGAGTGGGCAACCGTCCACCAGGCTGTTCATGGGAGTAGGAGGCAGCTGCAAGTCTTCGTCCTGGCAGATGTCCTCTGCGCAACTTGTTGGCACCATTTGGGCTATGTTGCTGGTTTCCTTCCATCCGTGGCACCCATGCATTGCTGTTGCTCCTTTTGTCTCCAGTGCCTTTAGCAAGATCTCAATGATGGGCAGCACCTTCTTGCGAGAAGCCAACCGGTTGCCCTGGGAGTAGGCAGCAATCTCTGAGGACGGGCTATACATTGGCAACAGCTGCAGCGAAGGAGCCTCAGATTTCTCCAATGCACAGCTCACCTGCAATTGCAGAGTCTGAAGGTTACAATCTAGAATTGCTCTTTTCAGGCCAATCCACAACCCACAATCCCATGACTTTCCATATTTAACAGTGTGGGATTGCTGGCAAGACCAGCCCTCCTTAGTTACCTGCATTCTAATCGCATTACTGATTTTGCTACACACTTCTTATTGTGTGCACACAGTGCTCCAGCTGTAACTTCACCAATGGCTTACATGGTATTTTCATGGTTTACCTCCTTGTTCTCATATTCCATGCCCTTGTAATGAACGCCTTATTAACCACCTTATTGTCCTGTGCTGCTGCCTTCAGGGATCCTGATCTTCAGAGTAGGCAAATTGGAGGAACAGCACCTCATATTCCGCTTGGGGAGTCTGCATCCTGGTGGCGTGAACATTGAATTCTCACAATTCTGTTAGCCCTTGCTGTCTCCTCCCCTTCCTAACTCTCCCTCAGCCCTCGGGCTCCTCCTCCTTTTTCCTTTCTTCTCCCCACCTCCTCCCACCCCCCATCAGTCTGAAGAAGGGTTTCTGCCCGAAACGTTGCCTATTTCATTCGCTCCATAGATGCTGCTGCACCCACTGAGTTTCTCCAGCATTTTTGTGTATCCTGATCTTCAGCTTCTTCCTTTCACTCTATATCCCCGCCGTAGTAATCACCTCACATTTTCTGAAATAAATCCAGTCTGTCAATGCTCTGCCACCTGACCTTCTGATCAACACTATTCTGCAGCTGATGACTACTTTCCTTATTATCACCAACTCTCATGTCATCGGAAAATTTATCATACTTCTTACCTTTGATATTAGGTTGTTAATGTACTTAACAAAGGTCTCTGCATGACACGACTGTTTATAGACTTACAAACACTACCCACCACCAGCATCCTGCTGTCATCAATCCAATTTCAAGTTCAATTTATTGAACGGGTTTGGATCCCAAGGGCTCTTACCGTTTGAATGAGTCTCCCATGTTTTATCTTGTCAAAAACCTTCCTAATGGCCATTACATTAACGCATATAATTATTTTTTTTAAATATTCACTCAGCTCCCACCCTAACCAAGCTATGCTGACCATTCTCATCTCCCAACCTCTGTGCTCACAGAACTGAACAGAACAAAACCTTCTCATCCTGGGCTCATTCCATAACTTTGCCAATGCCATGACAGCTTAAAAGGATCAATTCCATCAACACCAACTGCTTCTCCATTATCTACAGCCACTCATCTCCCTGAAGACTACAGAGAAAGGGTGTTGACCTCATCATTTACACACACTCACAGTAACTAACAGTAACTAACAGCTTTCATTTCACTGCACATCTCGTATGTGTATGTGACAAATAAACTTGACTTGACTTGAAACTTCAGATACAACCTTGGATCAGGTTCATCCACCTCGATACACTTAATGTTACCTAGGCTAATTCTGTGTTGCCTAACAGACTTTGCACTGGTTCTATCTGGCAGACCAGTGTCTGGTAAACTATAGTAGAGCAGACATCTATCATCTGACTACAGGCCAATGCACCTTACCAATTCCCTGAAATGGCTGCAGGGGCTGTAGACAGCTAGCTGACGAGAAGGTTCCTTCTTCTCATTGAAGGAAACGGTCATGATAACCAGAACGTCATAACCTCTTGTCCGACAGAAATCTTCCAATTCCTCCTTCACACGGGGACGGGCCAGAAATTCCTGCAGGAAAAGGTGAAAGTACAGTCAAGTCCATTTTGTAGATCAACCCTGTACACTTCACTGCATTGGGAGGGGGTGGAGGGGGGTGGGGGGGTTGGGAGCAAAGTAGGGAAATGCAGTACAGCTCCAATACTGCCACCTCAGAATAACCTGGCAATCTAACTATGGCAGGTACGTCAGATCCCAGATTTCTTACAGATTCACTCATAATCTTAACAATTCAATCTTAATGATACATTTAATCGGCACTGAGGACGAGTACATCCCAATACAAATGACATGCCAAACATGCGACAATTTTGTTACACAGAAACAAAAAACCATTCTCTTCCTCAATTCAATGGTACAATCTATATCTTAACTCCATCTCACCTCCCAGCATCCTTATCTCGTGGTCCCCAACAAACTATCACTCGCACCAATAACAATTCTAATTCATCTCCCTCTGTAAGAGATTGGGAGTTGAGGTGTGGGTGGGTTGTTAGAAAACCTGCTTGATCAGCATTCATCTGGGGGCATCACTGTTAGTGAAGTATTTGTGGGTATCGTCACCAAATTGGATCCACAATTGGCTAGGCAATAGGTGAAAGAGGCTTGTTTTGTGATCAGATGCCTGTAACTAGTGGTGTTCTTCAAGGATCAGTGCTGGGTCCCTTGCTGTTCATTATATACACGAACAATTTAGATGTGGATGTAGAAGGCGTGATCAGTAAGTTCAGAGATGATAAAGATTGAAGTTGTTGATAATGTGGAGGGTGGACTTTGCTGACATGATAGCAAAATGTGAGATGAAATGTGATCTTGATAAATGGGAGATGATGCAATTTGACAATAGACAATAGGTGCAGGAGTAGGCCATTCGGCCCTTCGAGCCAGCACCGCCATTCAATGTGATCATGGCTGTACCTGGCTGTACATGGATCATCAGTACCCTGTTCCTGCCTTCTCCCCATATCCCCTGACTCCGCTATTATTAAGAGCCCTATTATTAAGAGCCCTCTCTTGAAAGCATCCAGAGAACCCGCCTCCACTGCCCTCTGAGGCAGAGAATTCCACAGACTTTTGGGAGTACTAACAAGGCTAGAAAATACATCTTAATGGTAAGATCCAAGGGTACATGGATGGAACAGAGGGATCTTGGTGCACAAATCGAAAGATCTTTGAAGGTGATGGCATGAATAGATAATGTAGGTAAGAATGGACCATTTCAGTTATGAGGCTCAATGTGTTTTCCCTGGGGGGGAGAAGGTTGAGAGGGAACATGAATGAAGCATGTAAAAATATACATATAAACTACAGAGAACACTTCCCCTTATCAACGGAAGATAAAAATGGAGGACACAGACTTGGGGCCAGGAAGAAGAGGTTTAGAGGGGATCTGAGGAAGACCTTCACCCAAAGAGTAGCAAGGACCCAGAACACACTGCCGGAGAGAGTGGAGAAAGCAGAGTTGAATTGATATGTGGACAAGTACTTGAAACATACAGATATAGAAGGCTAGGGGCTAGGATTTGGAAGATGCAATTAATGTGTGTCCCTGGTTGGTGTGGATAATGCTTTCCAAACTGTCTGACTCCATGACTATGACTCAAATGCTGATCTATACCGCACTGCCCCCCTCCCATTCCCAAAGCAACAAGAGGACACTTCCTCTCCAACAGAACCTTCTGAAATTCTCCATCTCCTACACTGGGGTATTGCAGCCTACCTTCACTGCCCCGCTGCAACCTGCTCCCTAATTTAAGCCCAGGAAAAAGCTGCAACAGCCAAGGCCTATAAATCCATGCCGAGGTCTGTACATTGTCTCACCCTCCTGCTTCACTGGCACCCGTACTTCCATTCAAGTGTTCTACTGCCCCACATAACTTACCTCAAGCGTCAAGAAGACGGCACTGATGGCCAAGCGAACATCTCCGCCAAACGCAGCTTTCAGGTCCTTCCTCAGCATCTGCTCTGTGGTCAGTCCTGGCAGAAATAAACAACTTAGGATGGTAACTATCACTCTCAACTATCCCGATCCATTCTCACATTGGGAAAAGCCACGGATCAATGTGCCAACAGGTCCAGGTCAGGGCTCATTCCAAACAACCAACAAAGATATTGGGCCAGAAAACTGTCAAAAAACAGAGGCATAACAAAGAGATTTAGTTTTAAATGTACCGAGTGTTGTGACAAGGACACATAAGAAAATTAAGATAGCTAAACAATGGATGCTGAAAATATGAAATTGTAGAACTATTGGGTAAGGAAGATGAGGAATAATTGGAGGGCTTTCCCCAAAAGCAGGTGCCAGTACAATGGTCATGACCACCTGCATTCACTGCAAACAATGTGTGGAAACTTATAAAATGGGACCTCACAGAGCTGATGTTATCCCACTTTTTAAGAAAGGTGGGAGAGAGAAAACAGGGAATTATACACCAGTTAGCCTGACATCGGTGGTGGGGAAGATGCTGGAGTCAATTATAAAAGATGAAAAAGCCGCACATTTGGATAGCAGTAACAGGATCGGTCCTAGTCAGCATGGATTTACGAAGGGGAAATCATGCTTGACTAATCTTCTGGAATTTATTGGGAATGTAACTAGGAAAATGGACAAGGGAGAGCCAGTAGATGTAGTGTACCGGGACTTTCAGAAAGCACTTGATAAGGCCCCACATAGGAGATTAGTGGGCAAAATTAGGGCACATGGTATTGGGAGTAGAGTGCTGACATGGATAGAAAATTAGTTGGCAGACAGGAAACAAATAGTAGGGATTAACGGGTCCCTTTCAGAATGGCAGGCACCGCAAGGGGTACCGCAAGGCTCGGTGCTGGGACCGCAGCTATTTACAATATACATCAATGATTTGGATGAAGGGATTCAAAGTAACATTAGCAAATTTGCAGATGACACAAAGCTGGGTGGCAGTGTGAACTGTGAGGAGGATGCTATGAGAATGCAGGGCGACTTGGACAGGTTGGGGGAGTGGGCAGATGCATGGCAGATGAAGTTTAATGTGGATAAATGTGAGGTTATCCACTTTAGTATAAAAAACAGGAAGGCAGATTACTATTTAAATGGCGTCAAGTTGGGAAAAGGGGAAGTACAACGGTATCTGGGGGTCCTTGTTCATCAGTCTATGAAAGTAAGCATGCAGGTACAGCAGGCAGTGAAGAAAGCAAATGGCATGTTGGTCTTTATAACAAGAGGAGTCGAGTATAGGAGCAAAGAGATCCTTCTGCAGTTGTACAGGGCCCTAGTGAGACCACACCTGGAATATTGTGTGCAGTTTTGGTCCCTAATTTGAGGAAGGACATTCTTGCTATTGAGGGAGTGAAGTGTAGGTTTACAAGGTTAATTCCCAGGATGGCAGGACTGTCATATGCTGAGAGAATAAAGCGGCTGGGCTTGTACACTCAGGAGTTTAGAAGGATGAGAGGTGATCTTATTGAAACATATAAGATTGTTAAGGGTTTGGACACGCTAGAGGCAGGAAACATGTTCCCGATGTTGGGGGAGTCCGGAACCAGGAGCCATAGTTTAAGAATAAGGGGCAAGCCATTTAGAACGGAGACGAGGAAACACTTTTTCTCACAGAGAGTTGTAAGCCTGTGGAATTCTCTGCCTCAGAGGGCAGTGGAGGCCGGTTCTCTGGGTACTTTCAAGAGAGAGCTAGATAGGCCTCTTAAAGGGGATATGGGGAGAAGGCAGGAACGGGGTACTGATTGGGGATGATCAGCCATGATCACATTGAATGGCGGTGCTGGCTCAAAGGGCCGAATGGCCTCTACTCCTGCACCTATTGTCTATTGTGGCTTAGAGCCAGAGTTCAGCGGGTTGAACAAAAAGAGAGGGAGGAAGTCAAACATGAGGTCATTGTAGGATGGAGCAATTGATGAGAGAATGGAATGCAGAAAGCTGGGAGGGTTGGTGCAGAGGGAAAGACTAAACTCAAGCCCCGTCATCTCTCTGGTCAACCAGAGGGCATTACAGAAGCACTTCTCCTGGATACCACAGTACTGACTGATATTCATCTCAAACTTATCTGACAATGAACACTGGGCCTTTCTCACCTCCCACTTGTGACACTAGCTGTGCCTAGATCATCCGCTGCATTCCTTACAGTAAAATGGTGGTCTCCCAGTATAACACAACCATATTAATTCCTGACCTCTTCCCCTTTCCAATCCCACCTCCACGGACCCAAGGTTGGTTCTGGGGCATCGCCGATGGAATGATAGTTACCTCTAACGTCAAACTTGGCTTCTTGCAGTGCCTCGAAGACAGTGTTGCTGGGCGGGAGATCGTGGAATCTGGAGTCTAACACAGCAACATACTCAGAGTCCTTTGGTGTAACTTTCCCTGCTGCTGAAGCCATGTCGATACAGTCCAACACTATGGTACCTGCAGTTTAGGAGCAATGAAGTAATCAGCTTGGCCTTGCAACGCTATAAACATAAACCTACTGCACGGGATTAGGTCATTCAGTCTGTCCATTCCATGTGAGTGTTTCAGCTCCACATCAGCCTCCCCATCTCCCCTCAATTGCTCTCTTCCTTGTGTTTATCCAGCTTTGCCTTAAACCTGTCTCTACAGTTCACCTCAAGCTCTTCCCGTAAGCTCTGCTCTCTGCGCGAAGAGTTCCCTCTCTACTCCCATTCTGTCCTGTTCCAGGTTCCCAAACAGGTTTGTGTAGGGAGGAACTGCAGATAGAGGTAAAGAAGGGTCTCAACCAAAACATCAATCTGAAAAAATGTCTTGACCCGAAACGTCACCTATTCTTTTTCTCCAGAGATGCTGCCTAACCCAATGAGTTATTCCAGTTTTTTGGGTCTGTCTTCCTAAACATGTTTGTTGCTGACTATCTTGCAAATAAAGATTCTGGCTGTCCACCCTATGCTTCTCATAATTTTATATATTTCTATCAGTACTCCTCTCAGCGAACAAGAGAAAACAATCCAAGTCTATCCAATCTCTCCTTCTATCTAATACCTTCTAATCCAAGTAAACATAGAAACATAGAAAATAGGTGCAGGAGTAGGCCATTCGGCCCTTCGAGCCTGCACCGCCAGTTGCACCGCCAGTATCAATCTAATAAACCGCTTCTGCATCTTTTACAAAGCCTCTACATCCTTCCTGTATTGGTGTGACCAGACTGAATGCAATATTCCAAATGTAGCCTAACCAAAGTCCAATAAAGCAGCATCATGGCATCCTGACTCTTACACTCAATACCATGACTTATGTAGGCAAGCATACCATATGCCTTAACCATTCTAACTACATAGCTTGTCACTTTCAGGGAGTTATGGACTTGGGCTCCAAGATCCCTCTCTACAACAATGCTGTTAAGGGTCTTGCCACCAATTGTATTGATTGATGTATTTTTCCTTGCATTCAACCTCCTAAAATGCATCACCTCACACTTGCTTGGATTAAACTCCATCTGCCATTTTTCCGCCAATTTCTATAGCTGATCTATATCCCATTATATACTTTGACGCTCTCTTCTATCAATAAGCCAGATCTGAATCCATATGACCAAGGCACCATGAATCCCATGCACCATGGGGGACATTATCAATGCCTTACCAAAATCCATGTAGACATCATTCACTGCCCAATAAGTGACTTTGGTATTCTGACTGAGCATGCCCTGATCATAGGTCATTCGCTATAAACATGCTCGGCTAACAGTGGTGCTGCGTTCTGTGCAGGCTTGCGTTTCGCCGTGGTCGGGGTCGGGTCTCCGGCGCTTCGGGCGCTGTTGAGATGCTGCTGGGCCGTCCCAACCCCCTCCCGGGTGTCCCGTCCAGTCCGGGGGTGGTTGGAGGTGTCCGGGGTGGCCCCAGACTTGCAGCTGGTGTGGGGAGAGGCGCTGGCTCCAGCTCGGCTCTGGGTGGACGGGGACAGTCCAGTGGCGGTTCGGCAGCGCTTGAAGCACCGGGGACCCGGGTTCGATCCTGGCTGAAGATGAGGCGCAGGTCTGTGTGCGCGTACCTGCCAAGAATGTCTCTCCCCGTCTCTTGGTCGCACCTGCCCCCTCTCTCTCGCTGTTACACCCCACTCTCCCGCTACCTGGCACCCCCATTCCTCAGATAAAATATATTTTTACACATAAATCATGAATAAAGATACAAAGTTATACACAGTTTATACAGCCAGTGCTTCGTTCACTTTTGTTTCTTTATAGCGAGTGACCTTTGGCAAATTCCACGATTCCTTGCGTTTTTCGGAATACCAAAATCGCTTATTATTATCCATCACCTTCATCACGTCTCATAAAAACTCAAATTCGTAAGGCATGACCTGCACAGATTAAACCATACAGACTGTCCCTAATTGACCCATTCTCGTCCAAATGGGAGGAAATACAATCCCGAATAATCAATGGCCAATTAGGTGGTTAACTGTTACTGACTTCTACAACAAAACATGTTGACACCACTGTCAGATTCCTCCATTACTAACGTCTCTCCACCTTGTCTTCACCCACCTGCCCTGAAAATGAAACCATACCCCAATACGTCAGAAATCACAGTGGAACTCTTACTGCGCAGTAAGAAAGCAAGCTCCTTATCAAGAATGTCAGGCGCTCTTTGGACGATCCGCTCGGTTACTAGAGTGGAGCAGGAGCCCACAGGCTCACAGGTTACGACACAGCCAGGGCTAAAAGGCCGCTCCAGGGGTCGGTGATCGATGACTTCCGTCACGGCACTCTCCAGGTCTGCATCAGCTCTGTGGGAAAGGGACAGATGCAGAGAGATAGTGTATGCTCTTCGATACCTACCATCCCACACGGTGGCACACCCAGACAAGGACAACTCACAACATCCAGCTTTCAAGTTCCTGGATAACTAATTCCTGAAGAGATCTTTGTTGCTTCCTTTCCTATCCCACTCATTCTATGCTTCTGTAATTTTATACTCCATCACTTGAATAACTATTCCCAATTTTAGGAAATGTAACTTTTCAGGTCAATGACCACAAATACTGCCAGATCTACACAGTATTTCCAGCATTTTATGTTTCTCTGTTTACCAGTATCTAAATGTGTAACAGCATCTTCTCATTCTTCAGTAAGGAGACTTTATAACTCCTGAAAAAAATCATTCAGGAGACCATCTATCAGATCATCTCTGAAGGAGCTCGCCAATCAGTCCCACTCCCTTGGGTCTGCGCTCGCCAGCCCTTTTCAAATTCCTGTTTTGTTTTCTTCTACAGTCATTTGGAGTCACATAATTGGGGGGGGGGGGGGGGGGGGGGGGGGGGGGTGCAGGAGGTGTGATTTGCTTTCCTAGAAAACTGTCCCTGTCAAGATTTTCTCTAACACAAAGCCACATCATCAGAGCAAGCGTCAGAAAATGTGAGGTGGAAAACATACATTTTTTGTATACATATTTTTGTTAAAACGTGTAAATTGCGCGAGATTAAATTTTACTTCCAATTTTTTGGGTAGCAATTTGTGAATTCTATCAGGTTGAATTTCCAAACAGTTGTAAGATGGGGATCACCTGTATCAGTGGAAGGAAAGTTTCAAAATTACGTTAGCAGCGCTGTACCGAGTGGGGAACTGCTCGATGGGTGTATTCGGGTGAGATGCTAATCCAAGACCATGGTCTCTCTGTTAATAACAGATCCCTACCTTAGAGACGAGGACACTTCCCTCAGTGGTGCTAATTAATACAAGTCTTTATTTCTTACTCCAACAACATTTCATGCTTCAAGTTCTCATTGGATCTACTGCTCACCAGTTATCAAGCATCTTATTTCTGCTCCCTGTACCTGGATAGGACATTGTGGTCAACCAACGTCAACTGTAGCCGTCCCTCCTTGTGCAGGCTCTGCAGATCAATCTCGTCCCGAAATATCAGCAGGTCTTCAGAAAGCTGGCTCTCCCGCAGCAGGAAAGTGCATTCGCCACGCAAAGGAAACTCAGATCGTGGGATATTCAAGATGGGCACAAAGGCAGTCTTTTGCTCCAATGAAGTCTGTATTTAAATATAGAAAAGAGGACGGATGAATCTGTGGAACGTTACTGCAGATATTTATTCCTTCTGATATTGTGAAATCTGAGTGTCACCATGTCCAAGTCTACCTTGCCCCAACATGCAAGAGGGAACAAGAGTGGATTTGGGAGCATGCTAATTACCTGACAAATTATCTTCAAATCTCACTTTCCCTTGTGGTTCAAATACCACCACAATTGGAGATTATAAATTCTGTGATTTAAAGCAATCCATCTCAAACATCTCAACAAAAGTGACCATAAACTGATTCAGTCTCGGCCTGTTACTAACCAGGCCACAGAAACATGGATTATGCAAAACTGTCTCCTGAAATGGCCTATGCAGCAGCTGGGAATGGGGAATAAACGCTGGCTCCCATACCATGTGCATAACTAAAAATAAATGAGGCATAGTACAATCCCTGAGTTATTTATAAACAGTAGAAAAGCAAGCAGGTAATTCTAACTCCAAAACAGAATACAGCAAATATTAAAATGCTGAAATAAAATGGTGCAAATATGGAGCAGATCAAGCAGCATCTGCAGAGAAAAAAGTTCACATATCATGTCATGTCGAAGTGGTTTTTATGATTATAGAAGTGATGACTATAGAAGTAGGGAGGTTTATGTGTATGAAAATTAAAAAAAAACTGCAGAGACTGGGTATCTGAAAGAATCTGAAAAAGGGTTTTGGCCCGAAACGTTGCCTATTTCCTTCGCTCCATAGATGCTGCTGCACCCGCTGAGTTTCTCCACCACTTTTGTCTACCTGGGTATCTGAAACTCAGCTGGTCAAGCAGCATCTGTGAAACGTGAGCTATTCCTGGCATTTTTTATTTTAGTTTCTGGTTTGTGTTGATTAGGCTAATAATCGTATGAATATGTATGTTTCCAATGCAAACAGAAATTCTGCATTCTCACCTCCCCCAATCCAATGCATGCTGACAGTTTAAAAGTATGAATATAGTTTTAATTATAAACAAGGGAAAGCTTTGTGTCAGAAGAACGAACATAGGACACAGCACAAGATGACATTTCTTTCATTCACATGGTATGTGGGCTCAGACAATGCCAGCATTTGTTGTCTGCTCCAGAGGTGGTGGTGAGGGTTGGCTTCTTGAACTACTTCAGTCCATCTGGTGAAGATAATTCACAGTACTGATGGAAAAGGAGGTTTAACTTTTAGATAACAAGTGATATATTTCCAAATCAGGGCAATGCATGGGCCAGAGGGGAAGCTGCTCCTCACTGCCTGCTACTCTTGTGTTTGGCTATAAAGGCTGATGGCTTGGGACATGCTGTCAGCTGAACCAGTGCGAGTAAGTGTGGTACTGCTTACAGATGGTGCACACATTCGAACCACTGCCATGGCACTGGTCTATGGAGTTCAACAGTTTGCAACACTTTCCAAGATTTTCCAAGATAGGGAGGGAGTGAGGCCATGGAAGGAGCAGAGGGTGAGAGTTGCTGGCATTGGGTTTAATGCGGTTAACCAGCAGAGGGGTGACGGTTGAATGTGGCTCAGTGTGAATCAGGTTAGGGAGCAACACTTTTCAAATGTATAAATCATTAAAAAAACAAGTTTAGTCAATGCCTTTGTATTGTGGCGACATCATCACACCTACTGACCTTGGTAAGGAAGTAGGCCAACACAATGGCAGAAACCATGGAGTCCAGATCACAAGCTTCGTTTCCCAGGACGATATGCACTCTTGGTGCATCCCTCCCATGTAGCTGATAGAGGGGACAAACACCATCAAAAAGTTACCAGCAGCAACATCAGGGCTTCCTTTGGCTTGATGTTTGCGTACATAAATCAGCAAAGCTCCAGATGATCACATGCCAAGGTATCACTCCACGGTTGTCTAATGTCCAAGAACCTACCAAAATCTCCAGTGTATGCATCAGATACAGAGGGAGCACTCTGTGTGGTCAGAAGGCAGTGTGGAGGGAGTGCCATGTCCTCAGCATTGCCACTCACACAACTACCTTTGAGATAGAGCTAGCCAGCCTTACATCGATCTTACATTGCTTTTTAGATCAGTCTACAGGTTAACATAAGAAAGCCAGAGCAAATGTCCATGCATCTGCCAATCAAACCCACCTAACCTGTATCTACCTATCTATTGCCTGACTTTGGTCCATCCCCACCTCTCATCCAGCCTTCTGCCCCCTATTACAATCAATCTAAAGGGTCCTAACTGAAAATGTTACCTATCCTTGTCTACCAGAGATGCTGCCTGACAGGCTGGGTTACTCCAATACTTTGTGACTTTAAACATTTTTTAGAACATCATTGGACAATCAACCCCTGAAGATATAGAAAATGTTTCAACTTGCACTGACAGCAAAATGTATTTATTAAGCCCATTTATTGTTCTAACCTTACCCCAAAGTGTTTCACAGGATGTGTATCACACAAAATGATGGTAATAAGAAAACTTTATTTGCACATTACTAAGTGAGGAAACAAATCAGAAGATGCTTTTATCAGTGAAATGGCAAGATCAGTGGTCTCATTGCACATGCTTCCCTCACAATACAATGTGAACCACAGGTTAACTTGTCCTGACACTTGAGCACTTGCAGTGTCTCGGAACGTGTTGCACAATTTGTGGTCATCAAAACCACAACATACACTTCAGTAACATTGTGATATTCTCAGGTGCATAAAGCAGTTAATGTTTAACATGGGAATCAAATGAAGAGCTAATCAGGCAGCAATCAAAAGTATGGCCAAACCTTTTAACTACATTCTGGAAAAGGAGAAGCAAGAATTTGAGAGACCAGGGAGCAAATTCCAAAGGTCAGGATCCTGGCAGTCAAAAACACAGATGGAACAAAGTTGTGATAGAAATTGGTGATGAGTATGAAGGCAAAATTGGAGGAGCAGAGTGGTAGAGGGTCATCCTGTCTGGGACACCACAGCACCAAACAAAGGGGAAGAATAGTACTAAAGAGATAGGGGGGAAAGGGCAGGGCATCGCAGCTTTAGGGAGACACTACAGTGTTGAGTATGGGGGTTGATTGAGGTTACAAATATAGGAAGGGATGCGGAGGCTGGGGTAGCCACCAAGAATGTGAAGGCAACAGCTACACAGTAATTCAAACATGAGGATATTTTTTAAATAGTACTACTTAACCAGGTGCCACTCTAGGTCAAAGATCAGAAGGTGCTAAGGAATTGTAAGGTCTGTATGGGTGTCTAGTTCCCATGAAGAGTTACGAATCAGAAACTTTCGCTCGGGTTATTTCTCTCCCTGTTGAGGCTGGTCTTGCTGGGTATTCATCAACACCTTCTGTATTTTTGTTTCGAAGATTAGCATTTGCGTTCTGTGGGATACTGAGCCAATATGAGATAGCGGGAACGAAGGTTCTCTAAGTTAGGACGCGGACAGCTGAGTTTAGTAACAGTCGAAGATGAAGGTCGACAAGCCCTGCGAAAAGACCATCTGAAAACTCAAAGTCGGGGGACTTGCTCTGCTCTGTATCGTTACGGTGTCGAGTGTCAATGTCAGCAGATTCCCCCTGCTCTTCCCAGCCCGATCCCTCACCACCCGGCTCGACCCCTCGCACTCATCTGTCCTCACCTCCAGTGCCGCCCGGCTGCCGCGCAACATTGCTTCCATCTTCCCTCCGCCTCACCATTGATACATTGCCAGTGTAGCGCCACTACGCATGCGCAACCCACCAGCCTTGCACCTTCCGGACCCGCCCCCTCGCCTGAGTGACAGCGGACGTGTCTCTCGCTTGATTGACGGGAGCTGTTGTCACAGACTTGTCTGAAGGATCTCGACCTGAAACGCCACCAGCGCCTTCCAGCAGCCAATTCACCCACCAACATGCACCAGTCTGAAGGGTCTCGACCCGAAACATCACCCATTCCTTCTCTCCAGAGATGCTGCCTGTCCCGCTGAGTTACTCCAGCCCGCTGTGTCAATCTCGGCTAAAAGACTGCATCCACCCTCATTATCTGTACGATAGGCGAGTCTCGACCCGAAACGTCACCCATTCCTTCTCTTCAGAGTTACTGGTTGAGGGGGTAACATTTTACGTAAGGCCAGGAGGGAACGTCTTGGATCTAATTCACGACTTTTACTCGTGGACATTTTTCATCAGGCTAGAAAAACGCCCCGACCTACTTGATGCCACCAGTACCTAGTGACGGCCATGCTGCGAGTATGAGTCAAGGGCAAACTCGGCAGAGGTCGTGAATTAGGTCGTGAAAGTGGGACAGGCCCTAGGGGTGGGTTAAACAAGTGAGAATTTGCAGACCCGGCACTCATGCAGCTTTCATGATGCTCGCTCTCTCCGCTCCCACAACCAGAAGCACGCCACATGGCGCCAGCAAATTGGGTAACTGGCAGAAGTGAGGGGATGCAACAGGAGCCTCGGTCCGTTATAACTGAAATCTGCTACGTGTGGTGCCTCCCTGGCAGTGTCCACGATGTCTTGGACATTCTCAAGTGGGAGGGTGATGAACCACAGGCTGCTGTATACGTTGCACAAATATAGGCAGGAAAATTATTAGAGTTAGGCAAAAGGTTCAAAAGCATGTCTTAGATGTAGACATTTATATATCTTGATATAGATCTCTACATATAGATTAGCAAGGTTGCCACGGACATTTTTGGTCAATGGGCCCATTTTTATATTGTACAGCTTTGAGTCGATATGCTGGGGAGTACTAGCTGTAGAGAGATGCTAGCTGTACAGCTTTGACAATCACTTTGTGAGCAGGCTATAGGCCAACATTTGATACAGAGGTTAGAGTGGATAAACACTGGTTGGTGCTGATGTGCGTTTTCGGTTGCACGACTCTGACCCCCCACTCCTCCACACAGGGGCTCAAACACGCTGGATAAAGTGTACACCAACATCAAGGACGCTTACAGAGCTCTCCCCTGCCCATCCCTGGGACAAACCGATCACCTCTCACTGTTTCTACTGCCTGCATACAAACCCCTCATCCGCAAGACCAAACCTGCAATAAGGACGGTCTAAATATGGACCGAGGACGCCACCCGACAACTCCAGGACTGCTTTGATCGCACCGACTGGAACCTGTTTGCACAACAGGCAATCAGTGGTACAGAGGTAGACTTGGAGGAGTACACATCCACTGTGCTCTCCTACATCAACTGCTGTGTGGAGACTGTCACAGTGGACAAGCAAACAAAGATGTTCCCAAACCGGAAACCCTCGATGAACAAGGAGGTTCAGGATCTGCTAAGGGCACGCAACAATGCCTTTAAATCCAGGGACACTTCTGCCTACAGTGCGGCCAGGTGGAACCTGAACAAAGGCATAAAAAAGGCCAAAGATCCACAGGCAAAGGGTGGAAGACCACTTCAATACCGCGGACACCAGAAGCATGTGGCAGGGTGTCAGGGACATCACTGACTACAAGAGCAGCCCAGCCTGTCCCCACGGTGATATCACACTGGCCAACGAACTAAACGCCTTCTTTGCCTGCTTCGAAACTGGCAACACCACCAGGAGTGGAATAACCCCGGCCATCGCGGAGGGACAGGCCTTAACACTAAGCACTCAGGAGGTACAGTGCGCTCCGCGTAGGATCAATCCACGCAAGACTGCAGGCCCGGATGGAGTCCAGGGAAGGGTACTAAAGGACTGTGCTGTACAGCTGGCGGAGGTATTCACGAGAATCCTCAATCTAAAAACCTGTGCGGACCAACTGGCGGGAGTTTTTACGGACATTTTCAACCTCTCACTTCTGAGGTCCCCACCTGCTTTATAAGGGCATCAATCATACCGGTGCCCAAGAAGAGTGACGTGCCTCAATGACTATCGACCAGTGGCACTAACGCCGGTGGTGATGAAGTGCTTTGAGAGGTTGATCATGGAGCAAATCAACTCCTACCACGACAAAAACCTGGACCCACTGCACTTCGCGTACCGCCACAACAGATCAACGGTGGATGCGATCTCGCTGGCCCTCCACTCCGCACTGGACTACTTGGACAACAAAAACTCATATGTCAGGCTGTTATTCATTGATTACAGCTCGGCATTTAACACAATCATCCCCTTCAAACTGGTTACCAAACTCGCAGAACTGGGTCTCTGCGCATCCCTCTGCAACTGGATCCTCGGCTTCCTCATCCACAGACCACAGTCTGTTCGTATTGGTGGAAATGTGTCAGCCTCGATAACAATCAGCACGGGAGCATCTCAAGGCTGCGTGCTCAGCCCCCTGCTGTACTCACTCTATACCCATGACTGCATAGCGAACCACAGTGCGAACTCCATCATCAAGTTCGTTGACGACACCACTATTGTGGGGCGTATCACTGATGGGGATGAGTCAGAATATAGAAGAGAGATCGAGCAACTGTCCATATGGTGCCAGCGCAATAACCTGGCCCTCAACACCAGCAAAACCAAGGAACTGATTGTGGAATTTGGAAGGAGTAGGAGGGGGACCCACAGCCCCATTTATATCAACGGGTCGATGGTTGAAAAGGTCAAGAACTTCAAATTCCTGGGCGTGCACATCTCTGAAGATCTTTCCTGGTCCGAGAACACTAACGCAATTATCAAAAAAGCTCATCAGCGCCTCTACTTCCTGAGAAGATTACGAAGAGTCGGATTGTCAAGGAAGACTCTCTCTAACTTCTACAGGTGCACAGTCGAGAGCATACTGACCGGTTGCATCGTGGCTTGGTTCGGCAATTTGAGTGCCCTGGAGAAGAAAAGATTACAAAAAGTAGTAAACACTGCCCAGTCCATCATCGGCTCTGACCTTCCTTCCATCGAGAGAATTTATCGCAGTCGCTGCCTCAAAAAGGCTGGCAGCACCATCAAAGATCCACACCATCCCGGCCACACACTCATCTCCCTGCTACCTTCAGGTAGAAGGCACAGGAGCCTGAAGACTGCAACACCCAGGTTCAGGAATAGCTACTTCCCCACAGCCATCAGGCTATTAAACCTGGCTCGGACCACTTTCTGTTATTTGCACTTTACCAGTTTATTTATTCATGTGTGTATATATTTATATCATGGTATATGGACACATTTATCTGTTTTGTAGTAAATGCCTACTATTTTTCTGTGTGCTTAAGCAAAGCAAGAATTTCATTGTCCTATACAGGGGCACATGACAATAAACTCACTTGAACGTGAACTTGATCTATCTCTATCTCTGGCAACGGTCCCCAAGTGCCTGAAAACAGCCACCATAGTGCCGGTGCCGAAAAAGTCTAAAGTCACCCACCTGAACGACCACCGCCCGGTTGCCCTAACTCCAATCCCAATGAAGTGCTTCGAAAGGCTGGTCCTCTCCCACATCAAATCCAGCATCCCTGCCTCACTGGACTCTCATCAATTTGCATACAGGGCAAATAGATCAACAGAGGATACCATCTCTGTAGACTAGTGCATGTTCCTTTAACATAGTGACCTCACCACTACTAACCACTCCCCACTTAGACTCGTCTTTACAATCTCTCTGGCTTTTCACACTGTCCTGACTCACCTGGACAGACAGGGCACGTACGTGAGGATGCTCTTCATTGACGATAGCTCTGCATTCAATACGGTCATCCCCACCAGCTAGGCCTCAGCTCGCCGATATGCGATTGGATCCTGAACTTTCTGATGGAGCGACCGCAGGCAGTGAGACTGGGCCCGCACCTGTCCTCCACTATCACCCTGAGCACCGGCACACCACAGGGCTGTGTACTAAGCCCCATGCTCTCCCTCTTCACTCACGACTGTGGTCCTGCATTCGACACCAACACCATCGTGAAGTTTGCAGACGACACAAGTGATTGGGCTGATCACCAACGGTGATGAAACAAAATACAGAGCGGAGGTGCAGAACCTGGTGGACTGGTGCTCATGTAACAACTTGTCACTAAACACCTCCAAGACCAAGGAGCTGATTATTGACTTCATGAGGTCCCATAATGGAGAATACGCCCCAATCTCCATTTACGTGGAAAGTGTGGAGTGTCCAGCTTTAAGGTTCTGGGCACTCACATTTCAGAGGATCTCACATGGTCCACCAACACCGCTGCACTGGTCAAGAAGGCACAGCAATGGCTGTTCTTCCTGAGGACATTAAAAAAGACTGGTCTGCCCCAGCAGCTGCTGACAACCTTCTACCGCTGCACCAGAGAGCATATTAACGTATGGCATCTCTGTGTGGTATCTCAGCTGCACGGAGGCGGAGAGCTCTTCAGCGCCTCGTCCACAGAGCGCAGAGGATTATTGGGACACAGCTACCAGCCTTGGAGGGAATCTACCACACGGTGCCTCAGGAAGGCCGTCAGCATCCATAGACTCCTCACACCCTTGTAACGGACTGTTCGAACTACTTCCCTCCGGCAGACGTTACAAGGCCTTCTATGCCCGAACCTCCAGACTCAGAAACAGCTTTATTCCCAGAGCTATAGCGGCTCTGAACCAGCCCCTGCTGAGTGCCCCCATCCCCCCTGGACTGTCTCCCTCGGATGGTCACGTCACACAGCTTATTTATTTATTTTACTTTTCTTTACATCGGTTGGAAGCTGCATACTAAATCTCGTTGCACTTATGTGCAATGACAATAAAAGATATTATTATTACAGGTTCACAATCTCTTATCCGAAAACCTTGGGACCAGACACTTTTCGGATTGGAAGATTTTTAGTGTAGATTTTAACGTTTAACGGGTGGCTCAGTGGTAGAGTGCTCGGCTCGTGGTCGCAAGGTCGCAAGTTTGCGCCTCAATCCCGGCAGTTAAAAATGTTCGGTTTTCCGAATTTCGGATAAAAGATTGTGAACCTGTATTATTATTATTACATGAATCCTTTTTCCCTCCCTTACCTAGTTCATGTACTTTCTCCTCGTCCATACAAAGGCGAGTAAACACTCTAAACTGTACATCATCATGGCTTCATAACATTGGACATGCGCACACTCTGTCAGTCCCACAGGCCAGCTCCATAAATGCATGGTCAGGAATATTTTATTAACATTTCACTGTAGGTCATGTGCATTTCACAGAACATCACAGTCGAGAAATAAAAAGATATTGGAGCACTTCTACCATTTGCAGTAACTACTGCAAAATAAAGCAATCTGGACTGTTGTGGCACCAGTTTATATCAGGCAGCAATTTATGAGGCTCTCTAACACAGGCTGGCACTCATTTTTTCTCTTCCTCCTTGTCCTTTTTGCCGTCTTTTGAAGTCTGTGATTGCAAGGAGCCCATGGCGTTGCGAATAGCTTCGTTGTTTGGGTCAACTCCAGGTAGGTTTTCCAACACACTCTGCAAAAACTCGGGGTCCTCCATGACATCATAGTTATCTTCTTCCTATTGAGGATAGGACAAGAGAGGGGATAGGAAAACCATGAGTAAAGACCCGTACATTTGGTCCAATGCTCAGTCTGATTCTGCAGGTTTATGGAGCTTCAAGATCACTTTTGAAATTCTGCTGAGGCCAGATGCTGGAGCGACAGGCATCGGACTGGATGCCTTTTGGGTACCAGCTAAACGGGTATATGTTCTGTGTTGTTTCCCAGTGTCCTGGGATGGAAAACGTGACATGTATGGTGTGGAGTGAAGGAGAACAGGACAGAACAAGTACAGATGGGGAAGGAATGGATGAGCAACAAAAGCAATGAAACTGGACAAGTAACTGTGATCACAGCAGCAGCTGTCAGAGATACCCATTGTCTCTGCTACACAGAAGCAGCATCTGTGGTGGGCATCTCAGGAACAAAAGCTGCTGGATCTTTGGGTGGTCAGTCTGTGAAATCCATTGCTAGACAGCTGTGGAGGCCAAGTCATTGGGTATTTTTAAAACAGAGATTGATAGGTTCTTGATTAGTAAAGGATTCAACGGTTACAGTGATAAGGCAAGAGAATGGGGTTGAGAGGGGAAAATAGATCAGCCATGATTGAATGGTGGAGCAGACACGATGGGAAGAATGGCCTAATTCTGCAGTTGAGAGTTGGGGGTTGACGGTGGGGTGAGTGGAACCCAAGTGATGCTGAGAAGGGTGGGATGGGGCAGGGCGGGAGGTTGAGGTGTCGGATGCACCTTGAGGAGTTGGTTATGTGGGCGGCGCGACTCTTGTCAGCAGCGGCCTCTGCAGTCCGTCTGTCTTTTTATTGTTTCTGTCTTGTTTCTATGTAGTTTTTATTGTTTTTTTTTGTCGGGGTATGTGTGTGTGGGGTGTGGGGGGACTTTAAGGTCTTTCCCCTGCACGGGAGACCCGACCTTTTCTTTGTCGGGTCTCCGTTGTCGTTGGGGCTGCAGCGTGGAGCGGCCTCCAACAGGAATGACCTGGGGCTCCAGTCGCGGAGCTGCGGATCTACTCACCATCACGGAGCTGGCCGAGTCCGGAGCGGGTGTAGCTGTGGTGGAGCGCTGCTGTGACCCGACACCCGGAGATTCGGAAGCTCCTACCGCAGGTCTGTGGACAGTAATACCGGGAGCCCGTGGGTCCCTGGTGGGAGACCGCTTTTCGGGGCTTCCGCAACAGTGACTTCTCCCGCCCGAGTTGCGGGGTTGAAGATTACCTGGAGCGGGGCCTACATCACCGCCCCGCGCGGCTTGGAATGGCCGCGGGACTTTGTGAGCGCCCGCCGGGGCTCCAACACCAAGAGGCCGCCGGGGCTCCAAGACCCGGTGCGTGGCCTTGCATCACCCGGCATGGCTTTAATGGCTGCGGGACATTTAACATCGCCCGCCGGGGGCTTTGACTCTGTCTTTGACTCTGACATGGGGGGGGAGAGGGGAGTGCAGGGGAGAGATATGTTTTTTTTTGCCTTCCTTCACAGCGAGGAGAAGATGCGCTGTGAAGGATGTTTGTGTAAATTGTGTTGGTTCTTGGGTCTTTTTTGTTTTGTATGTATGGCTGCAGAAACGGCATTTCGTTTGGACCTCAACGGGGTCCAAATGACAAATAAATGTATTGTATTGTATTATACCTTGGCTGTAGCTTCTGATGTATCCATGGCAGTCCCAGCATCCATGCTGGATAAATCTGCAGCACTCCCGAATTCTAAGGAAGAACAAAAGTTAAAAACATTTTCCTGATTTCCTTCAACAAAATGTTCCTGGTTGGAATTCAATAAGCCCAGCACACTAGCTGATCAAGGCACTGAGGAAGGGGCAGTGGCAGGAGCGTGTGGTGGGGTTAGAAGTACACTCTCAGAGTGCAATGTCCTCTCTGAAGTGGAGAGCTCTACCTGGTATCTCTGGACAAAATTCATCCATGAGCCAGTATTCAAAGAAAATGACTGGATAAGCCATTTAATGACATCTTCAGAGGCATTGGGGGTCTTTCTGCAGGCAAGCTGGCTGCATCATCTACACTACTGGACACATTCAGCGTACTTCCTTGTCAGGGAAACACTTGGGGATGACCTGAGGCCGTGCAATGTGTTGGAGTAATGCAATTTTTATAACCACCAGAACAAGAGGAAAGGTGGCTGCTTGAAAGAGTGAGAACGTTCAGGGTCTGCTAGAGAGGAAGAGTTGGATCACACCGTGCAGGTCACGCATGTTTACGGGCCACAATATAGACGCATTAGGAAAGACTGAGGGGTTGAGGCATTTGGATCAAAGGGACTCGGAAGACATTCTCCATGTGTGTACCGGCAGCCTGGAGGGACATCTGCATGGCGTAGGCAATCTGCTCCTCCTCTGTCATGCTGCTGATATCTGGCAGCCCAGTCTCCGGGGATTCCTGTTGGTTTATTGACATCTTCAGAAGGGCATCATCCGGTTCTGAAAGGAAACAATAAGAAGTTTATCACTGTGTATCCAGACGAGCTGCTCGCACACATTCCCCAGCCTCCCTCATCCACCCAGATCCCCTACTGCTGCGATCACTTACCCACATCCCCTCCCCCTCCCACTCGCACATTCCCCACATCCAGACCCCCTCTCCAGCCACTTACCCGCATCCCCCCCTCCCCACTCCAGCCATTCGCACACATTCCCCCCCCCACCCACCCCGTCGCCCACATTCCACTCCAGCTGCTCACCCCCCCCCCCCCCCTCATCCAGACAGACTCCAGCTGGCCAGAGATAGGGACATGGAGCGTGTCACCGCATCAACAAACAACTGAGATAATAGAGCCCAGCACTAAGATTCCTGAACAGAGGTGCTGGAGACGGCTTTCAGAATTATTCCAAGTGTGAATTGAAGAGTTTTGATCACAAGAACGGACACAAAGCAGGGGGAGTGAATGAACCAATTGTTATTGCTCTTTCAAATGGTCAGCATGCCTCCACTGCACTGTAAAGTTCACCAATCTGATGATCTGGAGTAAGAGCATCCCTCCATGGCCTTAGAGGTCAAGGCTAGCTTTAATAGTTGATCTGCCTTAGGAGGAAGGAACCATGGACTCAGACTCAGTCACCACAGTGTAGTCACGGCCAGCATGATCAAGAGGTGCTTCCCTCCTACAGCTAGCCCACCACAACACTGCCGCTCCTCATGGGGTCTACTGCCCACCAGTTTCAGCAGCTGCATACAAGAGACACAGACCCCCTCCCCCTCTCAGCAAAGGCCCCACCGTCACCAGTTGGAGTCACAATTCCCGCCTCCACGGCCGACACAGCAGCCGCTCGCCTGGCTTCCTCTTCCTGTCGCTGCCGCTGTTCCTCCATCGACACACGCAGAGCCTGCGGGAAGTTCAACACAACATGGATGGAGACGACATCATGTCTTCAACCGCCTACAAATAAACAGCATCACCCCTGCCACAGTGGAGAAATGCCCCAACAGACTCTCCCACACCAGTTTAAAGCCAATTAGAATTAATTTGAGGTCAGTCAGGTAATAAGGGTAAATACAGCGACCAAATTGAAGCAAGATAAAATAGTTTAACATCTGACATTGACACGAAAACCAAAACAAGGGAGAAATAGCCAGGGGGACTGTAGCTCAACTCTTCTATCACTGACTACATGTTATTTTATATACAACTGACAGGGCAGCAGTTTTGATCTGATGTCATGCAGCAAAAATGATTTCACTGCATGTACTGGAAGCAAGGCACTGAGTCACTGCATCTCTTTGTCAATGTTCACTGTGGTATTGCTGAAGACTGCTTGCAGCTTTCATTTTCTTATCAAGGGTATACTTACCACTGAAATATGTGAGCTTCTGACAACTTGCTGGTCAGGCTCAGAAGATGAGGCAAGTCATTTAGTTCTGAGAGGAGAAGAAATCACTCTACTCTGCGGATGGTGAACCTGTGGAATTCCCTCCAGAAGCAGTGGAGGGTGTCCTGAATATATCCAAGGAGATAGACAGCTTTCTAAGAGGTACCAAGGGGAATGGGGAGAGCACAAAAATACGGGCAGAGGGGCAAGATCAGCTGGGATTGTGTTGAATGGTGGAACAGACTCGAAGGCCTTAATGCCTCAGCCCAGCTCCAACTTTTCCAGCTTTCATGAGAAGGAAGAGAAAACAACATCTGCTTACCAGGGCCAGCTCCGGGTCGGCACTGGGGTCCACACCAAACTCAAAGTCACTGGCTCCAAGTCCCAGCATGGTGCCTCCTTCTCCAGCTAGAATGGGGGAGCTGATGAGAGCATCTGCAAGGCTTGGGCCTGGGGGCACTGTCACCAGATGGGAGCCCGTTCCATCCTTTCCATTCAGGGCGTTGATGAAAGCAGTTAACTTGTCCGTGTTCGCTTCCTGAAGGCGAAAGTGCTGTTATATTCAAGTTACAAAGAGAAGGGCAGATGGGGCAAGAGGGTAAAGAAATGAGCAGCTCAAAGCTGTCTGCCCAAACAACCTCCAGTGCTGCCTTTTAGGCAAGTGGCAGTACAAGTAGAGAGGATGGTAAAGAAAGGTAGTAGACTTGCCGTTATCGGTCCATGCATTGGATATAAATGTTAGGAAGTCATATTACAGTTGTATAAAACATTACAGAGACCACTTTTGGAGTATTGTGTGCAGTGTGGTGGAGACTTTGGAGAAGGTGCTGAAGAGATTCACAAGATGCTGCCTCCATTAGAGCTTTTAGCTATAAAGAGAGGCCAGACAAAGTTAAATTGTTTTCTCTGGAGCATCGGCGGTTGAGGGGAGACCTGATAGTTTATAAAATTATGAGATGCATAGATAGGGTATATAGTTTAGAGTATTTCGTCTGACTGTAAATGTCAAATACTAGAGGCATTGGTTTAACGTGAGAGGGGGGAAGTTTAAAGAAGGTGTGTGGGGCAAATATTTGTTTGTCGTAGAAAGTTGGTGGATGTCTGGAATTTGCTGCCAGGGGAAGTGTGAAGCAGATATGATCCCACTGTCTGAGAAACATTTAAATAGGTAGGAATAGAGGAATACAGATCATGTATAGGGGTATGGAATGTGTTCAGTTCCGCATTGTGGTTGGCGCAGATATGGTGAGCCAAAGGGCCTCTTTTAAGTTTTGTCATGCTCTTTTAAAAAAAAAACATTTGCATCAACTGCTATTATCCTAGGTTTTGATTTCCCATCAAGGGACCAGAATCACATCAAATGCGTGACGGGTTTTGTTACATTCCACTACCTCTAATGTACACTCTGCTTCCCTGGTTCATAAGACCACCATCCCACCCAATCCCTCTTCCGCACTCTGCCATGACTCACCTCCTCTCCAAAGTTCACAATATCCACATTCACCTTCTCCTTCTTCAGCCTCTTGGCCAGTTTGACCAACTGCAAGGAGCAGAGCACAGCAAACGATTGAATACACAGGCCTGACGTGTTCGCCTCCCACCCCTCCTCAGTCCAGTCCCATGCAGTGGCCAGACACTGGCACTACTGCCTTTTAATGTCCAATTCAAGTGTCCACTTGACCATGGTGCAATACAGAACACCTGGGTGGGCTCCTTACAAAGGAAGAGAAGACCCAAAATGTCACCTGTCCATTCCCTTCCCAGATGCTGCCTGACCTGTTGAATTCTTCCAGCACGTTGTGGCAGGCAGAGGAATCGCTATCTAGACGTGGAGATCTAGTCTAGTACAGTACAGGGGTTTCCTGCCTCAATAACAGCCTCACACACAAGCTTGGCATCATTCTACAGATTCACTGGCTGGCTGGTTAGGGCAACAGAGTCTGCATTATCCAGCATTAATCAGGTCAGAAGGGGAACACTCAGGGTGGCTGTTGTCACAGCAACAGTGGTGTCATGGCACTCGACAATCTGTCATCGCCGACTGGAGTGAAGTTGGACATAGTCCCTTCAAACTCACAACCACCTGACTGAGACAAGAGTGCGCTAAGGATGGCCAGAGGTTTATTAAACAATTCATGAGTATTTACAGAGCATCAGAATCAACATGATTCAGGAACAATCACACAATCTAGCAGTACTGAACTAATGCGGGAGAAGTCAAACTCAAAGGAATGACCACCTGGGGAAATAACCATGCAGTTACTTACGTCCTTCTCATTATCTTCCACAGGGCTTCCAACAAACACAATGATCCGTGTTTTGTGGTTCTTCCCCTGACGATGTTTAAGAGCCAACTGGAAGAGAGTTTAAGAATCAGAGTACAGATAGAATTTGCTTGGCCCCTCATGCACCACGCACATCTCATCATGTAGTGCAGTGCTTCGACAGTGGAGTGGGCCGCTGGAGGCCATGCAACATCCTGGCGCTACTCTAAGATGCCGAACACATGTGCAGTGTACAGCAGTGGAGCAGCAGCGAACACCACCACGGACGGCTACGTGTGGCTTGCAACGCCGCTAGGACAACAGACCTTCATGATCAGATCAAGATCCCTGCACTTACAACAGGTAGGACTTGAAAATGGCAGCAAACTGGTGACTCTGTATACTGTCTCAGTGTACTACTGCTATTCACTTGTACTGTATGTGAGATGCTTATTTAATATGTATCTGTTCTTGAGTATAGTGATAATTTGGACAGAACTGTATACAAAAAAGAATTTCACTGTACCTCAGGACATGTGACAAATAAGGCACCATACCATGTACCATTGTCCCGTTCCTTACTCTTGCTAAAGAGATGATAATTATTGATAAATTAAGTCAGGAATTCGGGAGGACCTCCCGTTTGTGAGACAGTGCCAAGAAAATGGAACCATCCTATCAACAATTAGAAAGCAGTTCTGAGCTGCTCCCTACCTCAGTGGAGACACTCGGACTGGAAGAAGTGTATCAAATTAAGAGAGGCGTCGATAGGATACAGTCAGAACCCTTTTTCTCCCAAGACTAGAGAGCATAATCATAAGGTGAGAGGGGAAAATAAAATGGAGATGTGCACGACAGGTTTTGACACACATTGCCAAGTGTGGTTGTGGAGGCAGATACAAAGGTGGCGTTTAATAGGCTCATGGATTAGCAGGGAATGGAGGAGATGAGATCAGTTCAGCACAATAGGGCAGATGAGATCAGTTCAGCACAAGCATTGTGGGCCAAAGGGCCTCTTCCTGCACTGTTCTATCTTCTACGTCTCAACCAATAAAGGTACACATACCATATGTATTTACCACTCTATCAACCTGTGTTACCACTCTCACAGAGTTATGGACGGACCTCAAAGTGCAAATACTCACATTTATTCGGATTAACTCCACCTGCATTTCCACCCATTTCTGTAGATGATCTATATCCTGCAGCATATTTTGACATCTACCTCACTGACGGAAACTCTATAATTTTGGCATTTGTCTGCAACCAACCCATCTACATCCAATTCGTAGATAGCACAAGTAGCAGACATCCCATCAACGATCCCTGTGCAATGCCATTGGTTAGCCTTCCAGCCAGAATAACATCCTTCAACCACAACTCTGTCTTCTACGAGCAAGCCTGTTCTGAATCCAAAAGTCCAAACCTCGATGGATTCCATGCATCTCAATCTCTTGGATTAGTCCTCCATAGAACATAGAATAGTAGAGCACAGAAACGGGCCTTTCAGCCTACAATGCCCTTGCCGAGCATGATGCCATAAAACTAATCTCCTTTACCCTCCATGTGGTCCATATCCCTCCATTCCCTGCATACTCATGTGCCTACCATAAGGAACTTTATCGTGCCTTAATAAACCATCCATTGCCCTACCCACTTCAATTAACTTTGGAACCTCAAAATACTCACAGGTTCGCAAGACATAACCTGCCACGGATGAAGCCATGCTGACTGTCCCTTTATGTCTATTCTCTCCCAAATGTCCCAAAGAATCTCTGCCACTAACACAACGTTTGCCAGCCTATGATTTCCAGGATTATTCCTACTTCCCATCTTGATCAAAGGCACAACAAAGGCTACTATCCAGTCCTCTGGGACTTTGCCTGTGTCAAGAGAAGACACAAAGATTTTTCTGAAGGTCCCTACATTTTGCAAGGCCTCTGCAAAAAGCTGCTGACACTGAGTCAACTAAGGATATCAAACTGAGACAAAGTTGAGTCATTTGAGATAAGATGGATATGGAACAAGGTGCTGGAGAAAAGATACAGTAGCTATGATTGTTGAATGGTATAACAGGCTAAGTGTATTGGGTGGGGGGGAAGAAATGAATTATGTTCTTGGCTTCTCCTCTCCTGAAATGACGTGGACACACCGTCTTGCTCATTGTGGGAGTTCCTAAAGTGAGAGTGAGCAGAGTTCGAATGGAACCTGTAGAGTGCTGAAGCTGTGAAAGACTTGACTAGGTGGCGAGTTTGCTCAACAAAGGTCTCACTTACGTGGGCAACTCGGATACCAGTGCAGAAGCTGATTTTCCCAGTGGGCTGCACAGCATGAAGCTTGGAGAGAATCCGACCTGTGTCAGGCGTTAAGGTGGTGAGCACCTCACAGTTACTGCAAACAGACGAGAGAAATGAGAAATGACAAGGAGATGATTACATTGTTGGGATGTGCCACAGGCTCCCAAATAGTCAACAGAAATTAGAAGAACAAATATACCAGGAGATTACACATAGCTACAAGACTAATAGGATTGTCACAGTAAGGGATTTTAACATTCCCAATATAGACTGGAATTGTCATAGTGCCAAAGGCTGAGACGGGGTAGAATTTGTCAAATGTGTTCAGGAAAGGTTCATCAGGCAATAGAGGGCTTGACAAGGGAGAGGGCAAGAGACCATTAATGTTTCCAGCTAAACGATATCCTTCCAAGAACTGGGATATCACGCTGTATACATTGACAGCCATCCTTACAGCCCAAAACCCAGCAATCGTGGGGTTATCTGCAAACTTACCAACCAACCCATCTGCATGTATGTCCAAGTTGCTGGATATAATGATTTTCACAACAGTGGAAGTGGTGGCTGCTTATTGCATGGAGCGGGGCTGTCACATTCTTCACAGCAAGTCCGACACGGACAGGAGGTCCGACACGGACATCAGCTCCGACACGGGCAACAGGTCCTACACGGGTAGCACCCCTCCACCCACAGCAGGACACGGGCAACAGGTCCTCCACACGCAGCAGGTCCTACACGGGTAGCACCCCTCCACCCGCAGTAGGTCCTCCACCCGCAGCAGGTCCTACACCCGCAGCAGGACACGGGCAGCAGGTCCTCCACCCACAGCAGGTCCTACACGGGTAGTGCCCCTCCACTCGCAGCAGGTCCTACACGGGTAGCACCCCTCCACCCGCAGTAGGTCCTCCACCCGCAGCAGGTACTACACGGGTAGCACCCCTACACCCGCAGCAGGTCCTACACGGGTAGCACCCTTACACCCGCAGCAGGTCCTACACCCGCAATCTTTGCAGAGGCTTGTTACAGCTATACTCTTTTCAACAGGCCCCATTCCACTGATGGCTTCATCAGTTCCACAATGGTTTCCTCAATTTGGGAACACCAAGGAACATAAAGCAGTGAGAAACCCCAAGGCTGTTGGCCAAGTGAAATGACATAGCAGAAGATGTAAGGCCATGTGACTAAATCATCCACCCAAGAGATACATTAAAGATTGGTGACTTACTTGGCGAGTGTGATGAGCCCAACGTTGTTCTCAGGATTGCTCCGTGTTTTGGAATGGCAAACGATGTTGACAGCATCCTGCTGTGCCTGCAGTCTGGTTGGCAGGAAGTCTCCATTCCTCATATATTCACTGTTGTCAACACTGTAACAAACCAGCAGAGGTGGCTGTTAGAAAGGAGCAGAGACTAGTATGGCATCAAGCTCAGAGGGAAGGTCGTCCACCAACCCAAAATATTCAGTGTATCTCTCTGACCCATCTATATCCAAGCAATCAGTCATACAATTTTGTGTTATAGATGTATTGAGATACAGTGGCATAGTGCTGGAGCTACTGCCTCACAGCACCAGAGACCCGGTTTGATCCTAACTACAGGTGCTGTCTGTACAGAATGTGCACGTTTTCCCTGTGACCGCTGGTTTTCTCTGGGATCTCAGTTTTCCTCCCACATTCACGGTGGTGCAGTGGTGCCTTACAGCAAATACAGTGCCGGAGACCCGGGTTCGATCCCGATAAGGGAGGCTGTCTGTATGGAGTTTGTACGTTCTCCCCGTGACCTGCGTGGGTTTCCTCCAAGATCTTTGGTTTCCTCCCACACTCCAAAGACGTACAGATTTGTAGGTTAATTGGCTTGGTAAATGTAAAAACCCTAGTGAGTGTAGGATAGTGTTAATGTGCGGGGATCGCTGGTGACGTGGACAGGTGGGCCGAAGGGCCAGTTTCCACGCTGTATCTCTAAACTCCAAATTGCAGATTTCTAGGTTAATTGGCCTCTATAAAATTGCCCCAGTGTGTAGTGAACAGATGCTAATTGGTCAGCGTGGTCTCAGTGGGCCTGCTTCCGTGCTGTATTTCTAAAACTAAAAGAAAAATCAAAGAGGAACATATAGTCTTCCCTGCCACCCGCCCCCCCCCCCGCCCATGTTTAACCACATGTGATTTTTTCTATTACAAATCTCAAATTGTGGAGTACAGAGGCAAATAAATAAATGATGGGTCTTTGTCCCAAACATTGTGGAGGGCAATGTACAACTGCAACATGACCTCCCAGCTTGTACACTCAATACTCCGACTGCTGAACCCGATCTACAAGGAACCTGCGCTCCTACATCCCTCTGCTCCACTCCACTCGCCAGAGGCCGACCGTCCTGCCCTGCCCTGCCCTGCCCTTGTTAGACGTCCCCATATGTAACACCTCACGCTTCTTTCTCTGTATTAAATTCCACTTGGACGGGACAGGGTTAGAGGGACGAGGTGGGGGCGGGGGTGAGGGAGCCGGGCCGGGGGTGGGGGTGGGGGAGCCGGGCCGGGGGTGGGGGTGGGGGAGCCGGGCCGGGGGTGGGGGGGCCGGGGGTGAGGGAGCCGGGCCGAGCCGAGCAGCCGATGCCGTGGCCCGGTCACAGGCCGCATCCTGGGCGCTGAGTCACGGAGCGGCCGGAGCGCAGGGTCGGTGCCCGGAGGGGGCGGGACTGGGGGGGGATCGGATCGGGTACTGAGGGGGGGTCGGGGGCCCTGGGGGGGGGGGGACTGGGTACCGGGGGTCGCGGCCTCACCAGACCATCGTACTCTCCAGAACCATCTCGAAGCTTCTCCACCGATCCTCTGCCCGCCGTGAGCGCGCCGCCCATTGGTCGGAGTTCTCACCAATCAGCGGCTGGTTTACTGCGTGGCCGCGAGGCCCCTCCCACAGCGCGGCGCTCCCTCCCCCCCGCCCCGCCCACAGCGCGGCTCTCCCTCAGCCTCGCCCCTCCCACAGCGCGGCGCTCCCTCCCCCCGCCCCTCCCACAGCGCGGCGCTCCCTCCCCCCGCCCCGCCCACAGCGCGGCTCTCCCTCAGCCTCGCCCCTCCCACAGCGCGGCGCTCCCTCCCCCCGCCCCGCCCACAGCGCGGCGCTCCCTCTCCGACAGTGCAAGAGACGATGTTGCCGCCACCGTTCCCAACAGCGGTCAGAGTCAAGGGGGGTGACGCTGCTCCCATTGAGGAGCATGGAGGGAGGTTTGTAGACGAGTTTCAGGGAGATGGCCACAAGGGTTCTTTCAGGTCGGCTGGTGCTCACAGGGCGACGCAGACAAGTAGTAGCGGGTGGGCCTGAACTGCAGCTGCTGGTAAAATCAAAGGGAAACACAAAATACTGGAGAAACTCAGGGGGTGAGGCAGCATCCGCGGAGTTACTCCAGCATTTTGTGTCTACCTTCGATTTAATTTATTATTGTCTTTTACCGACCAATGTCACTTTTATCTTATCTTTTTTTTAACCTTAATTTTATCCTTGTAATATCATTGCTGAGGTGACCCGTTGTCTTGTCAAAAACATTTAATTTTACGGAACTAAACCAAATATCTGCAGTTCTTTCCTATACATTGGGTGGCAGTGTGAGCTGTGAGGAGGATGCTATGAGGCTGCATGGTTGACTTGGTGACATGTTCCCGATGTCGGGGGAGTCCAGAAACAGGGGCCATAGTTTAAGAATAAGGAGTAAGCCATTTAGAACGGGGCTGAGGAAACACTTTTTCAGAGTTGTGAGTGTGGAATTCTGTCTGAGGGCACTGGAGGCTGGTTCTCTGCATATTTTCAAGAGAGCTAGATAGGGCTCTTAAATGATTGATAGAATTGATAGATTTTATTGCCACACAACCAGGGTCGGTGGAATTTTGGGTTGTCAGCAGCGGTACAATAATAAAGAACACACAACCACAATAAAAAATATAACACAAACATCCACCACAGCATTCATCACTGTGGTGGAAGGCACAGAACTTGGCCAGGCCTCCTCCATTTCCCCCCGTGGTCGGGACCTCCACCCTCGGCAGCCGTTGCTGCGGGCGTCCAGATGGTAAGGGACAAAGTCAAAGGCAAGGTAAGTCCAGGATCGGCTCTTCCCCACCGGAGACCTCGGCTTCAGGCTGGTGTAGGCCGCAGGCCGGCGGTCGAAGATTTAAGGTTCCCACCGCCCCGCGCCGCAGACAGAAGCACCGCAGACTGCAGGGCCGGTGGTCGAAGCTCCCCTCCAGGGGTGATGGTAAGTCCATGCCGGCCCCGCGGTAGAAGTTGGCCGCGGGCCGGCAGTGATGGCTTCTTCTTCCCCCGGGTCCCCCACGAGGGATCCCGGGCTGTAGACGCCGCACCAGCTGGAGCTGTGCAGACCGCGGCTTCAGGCTGCCGGCTGCCCCGGGCCAGCGAAACGGAGCGCTCCCCTCCAGCGAGGGCTCGCCCGCTCCACGTCCACGCTGCGCCCGCCGCTGAAGCCCCGGGCGCGTCTCCGGGAAAGGCCGCGCCGATCCTTGCTGTTAGGCCATGGGGGAGGCGACCTGGAAAAAGTCGCCTCTCCGTGGAGGAGGTGGCCGAAACGGTTTCCCCCTTATCCCCCCCCCCCCACAAAACACACCGAGAAACATCAAAAACATACTTTAAAACATACTAAAAAAAAAATTTTAAGTTGAAAAATCACTTCTCATCGGAATTGCCCCCTCCATCGACTCCTTTAAGTCTAGACTTAAACCCTATTTCTACTCACAAGCGTTTCTTGAGGTCCTCTGAGGGAGCGCTGTATGTATGCATTGTTAGATCTACGTACCATTGTATGTAGCACATTAGTACCTGCACTGATGTTGGTCAACGATAGTTGTTTTTAAATGTGCTATAGAAATAAAATTGACTTGACAAAGATAGCGGAGTCAGGGGATATGGGGAGAAGGCAGGAACGGGGTACTGATTGGGGATGATCAGCCATGGTCACACTGAATGCTGGTGCTGTCTATTAGGTTGAGTGAGTGGGCAGAAGCATGACAGATACAGTATAATGTGGATAAATGTGAGGTAATCCACTTTGGTGGCAAGACCAAGAAGGCAGATTATTATCTGGTGTCAGATTAGGAGAAATGGAGGTGCAACGAGACATGGGTGTGCTTGTACATCAGTCACTGAAAGTAAGCATCAGGTACAGCAGGAGGTGAAGAAAGCCAGTGACATGCTGGCATTCATTGTGAAGAGGATTTGAGTTTTGGAGCAAGGAGGTCCGACTAAAGTTGGACAGAGCCCTGGTGAGACCGCACCTAGATTATTGTGTGCAATAATGGTCTCCTAATTTGAGGAAGGACATTATTGCTATTGAGGGAGTGCAGCATTGGTTCACCAGATTAATTCCTAGGATGGCAGGACTGACGTATGATGAAAGAATGGAGCAGCTGGGATACTATACTCTGGAGTTTAGAAAGATGAGAAG
Source organism: Amblyraja radiata (assembly GCF_010909765.2). NCBI lineage: Eukaryota > Metazoa > Chordata > Chondrichthyes > Rajiformes > Rajidae > Amblyraja > Amblyraja radiata. The sequence goes on along the minus strand of NC_046002.1, from coordinate 62,806 downwards.
GGATCTTATTGAAGCATTAAGATTATTAAGGGTTTGGACACGCTAGAGGCAGGAAACATGTTCCCAATTTTGGGGGAGTCCAGAACCAGAGGCCGAAGTTTAAGAATAAGGGGACGGCCATTTAGAAAGGAGACGAGGAAACACTTTCACACAGTTGCTACTTTCAAGAGAGAGCAAAGGGCTCTTAAAGATAGCGGAGTCTGGGGATATGGGGAGAAGGCAGGAGCGGGTTACTGCTTTTGGATGATCAGCCATGATCACATTGAATGGTGGTGCTGGCTCGAAGGGCCCAATGGCCTACTCCTGCACCTATTTTATATGTTTCTATGGATACATTGGGGTGGGTCAACCTATAAGGGAATGAAGACAGCAGCCAGATGAGCAGTGCCACAGACTTTGTTGTACACCAGGGTAAGTTGAGGTCTAGGCTGGCAATAGTCATAGAATTCCTCCATGTGCTCCAATGATGCTGCTTGACCCGCCGAGTGAATCATTTAAAAAAATAGCGATTAGACCTTTCCCCCAACGCAACCAGTTTGGCCTTTTTTGAAACTCTAATCATGAATTGGTGCACTGGAGGGGGAGGGGTGTGGGAGATGGGAGTCGGGTGTAAAGGATGGAGGGGGTTGGGGTGGAGTGCTGGAGTGTCCCTCCCTCCTGGAGTGGCCCATCCTGCCTTGCGAGTGCATTGTGACATCATCAGGACTTTTTCCTCACAAAATGGGTGAGTTTGAAGAAATCGGGCTGATTTTTAAAAATTTCAATGATTAATAACTGCGGAAATGCAACGGGAAGATGTTTATCGGCACCACGGGATAAATGTGAGTAGGATGTGTGAAAATAAGAAGGCTAGCGTTTGGAAGATAATAGGAATTAACCAGATTGACAGACACAGAGACACATCATGGGCACAAGCAAGACAAAGACTTTAGGTTAGTTATATAGAGATAGGGAACTGTTTGGTTCAGAGCAGACAGACATTTTAGTGACCATAAAATAGCTCTTTTTGCCTCCCTGGTACTTGGGTCATGGAAGTCACTGAGCAAACGACCTCAAGACATTCTAAGGAGAGCAGCGAGAGGCTGTGGTGCACACTGATGACATAATCAAGAAGACAGAGGTATAATAAAGGAACTGGCTCACAAATTAAAACACTAAATTAGGGTAAGACAAATATTGATGGCACTAGACCAGAACTTCCATGAGTTTAAAGATGAGCCTATTCAGTATTGTGGTGCTGAAAACTGAGCTGTCGTCAAGGAATGGCATCCTGGCATAAGTGCTCGTATTGTCAGGTAACCCAGAGCCGATGGCAGCCTCCGTGTATCTATTTTTTCCTTTATGCAGATTTCACAGGGTCGAGATTGCCCAGGGTTGGTGTGATGTGGGCCCCATACCAATCTTTCAAAACACTTCATTATGGTCCGTGATAGAGCTACTGGGCAGTAGTCATTAAGACCGATAACTTTACTTTACTTGGGGGCTGGAATGATGGAAATTTCCGTGAAGCAGGTAGGGACAGTAATCAGTTGAAGTTAGAGGATGATTATGACAACCAACAGTTGCCAGTTGATTGGTGATGGAATTAAAGAAATGGAATTAAGCAACAGGCATGGAGGTGACGACGTGGAACAGCAACGCCAGTCCAGAGCAAAGATGTGTAGAATCCAGCACCTGCACTTCCTTATGTCCACAGAACAAAAATGTTGCCCAGTTTCTAACCTGAACACCAACTGCAAAATAATTAACATTTACTGAAGTCAAATGCCTGCTTTGGAAACTTCACCCCTGGATCAGCTGGCACTTTCCCAACATTGATATATCCCAATTAAAACCATGCAGACACAAACATTTGGTAAACTTTCCATTTATATACAGATACAAAGTTGATGAAAAGTTAAATATTTCAATGTTCACAAAAATCTAGACAGTACAAATTAAATATGCGTTACTGTTACCTCAGTGTTGAGCAATTGGTAATGGGCATAATGAAAGCAGCCACACAGGCCCAAGACAGAAGACACGTTTCATTCAGAGGCACTGCTCCTTGAGCCACAGTGGCACCACCCTAACCATCCACATCCCCAGCTGCCCCAGATAGGTTAGACATTGGACACCGTACAGAGCCCTTCTAATAGACATCCTGATTATTTCCTCTCACCAGGGCAGCACCAACAAAAGCCATGGCTGGCAATGACAATAAGGGAAAAGGAAGAATCAATCCTCCAGAGCTTATTGCAGGGTTCCACCCACCCCTCCACCCCATCCAGCAGGGTTGTTCATTTTGGACTCTTGCTCTGAAGAATAATCCAAAATCTCCCACTGACTTTTACATTATTTACATTTTACAACCAAAACTACAAAAGGGATATTTCCCTTCACGGTGGTGAGAGGGAAAGCGAGTCACTGTACCCAACGTGGCAGTACATCCTTCCCACCCCTACATTAGTAACAGTATCGAACCCTTTACCCATAACGTCCTATGTAGAATTTCAAAACCAAGTGTGTATGAATTTGTACAGCTGCAATAAAATATGGTGTTATTCCCCAAAAGACGAGAGTGCACAAGTTAATATGAACTGGAGACACAACCCTCCCCTTCCTCTACTCAAATGTCACGCCAGCTGTAAAATGTCCCACACTTCTGTCAGAAGCAGACAAATGTTCCATCATTAATACCAAGACCAACATTAGAGCTTGTTGCATTCACACAGTAACTGGATACAGTATTTTGTATTAATGTTGCTTTAATGCATAACCATACCTCCATTCCAGAGCGGCAACATGACTTTCTCTGCAATTAAATCTGAATGGCACTGCACCATTGGTATATTAGTGGTTAACTGAACCAGTTCAGAGGTGGAAATTGAGTGCTGCATGTCCAGACCAGGCAGAGATCAGAGATTATACACTGCTGCGTCACAGTGAGCCATTTGGCCCATCGTGCCCGCACCAGCACTACAATAAATACTGACAGAGCATCTGGACAATGCAACACTGGCAAACAGGCCAGTCACCCAAGGCATTGGGCAGTGAAATGCTGTCTCAACTTCTTGCCCCCTCAGGATTTCACAAAGCACTTCACAGGCAGGGCAGTGAATCACTGATATTACATAGAATTGTGATAGGCTATTTTTACATGGCAAGATCCCAAAAATCAGCAACGTGATTGAATATAAATAACCCCAAACCAACATTCCCTCGAGTCAACATTTGTGCTCAAGACATTTGATTGAGAGAAATGTCAGGCCTGGAGCTGCCTGCTTCTTATATGCCTACTGACCCAGAATATCAACATTGTGCCACTACAAAGTGCTTGCGCGAGTCTGAGGAGATGCAAACATGGGGAGATACAGGAAAACCCCGGCATGTGTGCTCTGCAAATGTGCCAAATGTGCAGTGGTCTTTCATAAAATAACAGACAGCAGTTCCTGGGATCTCCCTTCTCTTGCTCAGATTACAGAATAGAGGCCGCAGCTAATCAGTGCTGTGGTGGTGGTGGGGGGCTGAAGTGTGACGAAGGTAAATGGTGCCAGCCACTTTGCAGTCTACAGCATTGGCTGGAACAGGGTACAGATTCTGACAGGGATGATCAGCCATGATCATATTGAATGGCAGTGCTGGTTCTACTCCTGCACCTATTTTCTATGTTTTTAAAACTGCAGACTTCTCTAGACACAGGGGTCTGGGTTGGGTTTCTCACTCCAGCCCAGATCCCAGTGGGAGTGAAGAGAACTAGAATGTGTGCCGAAGCACCACCACATACTTAAGATTCTCGTAACAGCAACTACTGCTGACCTGACTAACCGTGGCTGAAACCCCCACTTTGATTTAAAACACTTTGCAAAACACACAACTGACATGGTTCCTGTTTTCAAAGGTGGCATTATCACTGAGTAGGTGTGAAGGGCACTGACAAACTCGAGTGGCAAAAAAAAAATGCGGGTATCACTGTGTATAAAGTCAGATTAACGCCATGAAGAATGTTATCTTACACAACTTGTTTGAGCCCTGGCTCCGACCTTGTGTACTGAACCCCCTTATGTTAAATATAAACGTTTGAAAACTTAAAATACATTAATATGTAATAATCAGTGGGGTTACAATAGTCCATGATTAAAAGAAGAGCAGCTTTATAGGAACACTGCCACGGTATGGCAATGAAGCATTGTCTCTCTAGGCAGGGCTGGAGAGGATTAGGGTTGGCGTTAGGGTTAGGGTTGCTCGAGAGGCTCTGCATTGGACACCATGCACGGCATCAAAGCCGAGTCTACCCCTCAATCTTGTTAACTGCCAGGTGCAACAATGCACACATTTCCTTCAAATGTCAGAGGGGAGGCGAAGGTCAAACGGTTCATTCCCACAAAATGGTTCTCTCTGCCACCATCAGAGTCTCTCCTGTAGATACAGCATGGTTGTGGAAAAAACAGAGTCTCCCAGCAACTCTATATGCACAGTCATCATCACTGGACAGGCATTCAATGTGGCAGACAAGTAGAACTCAAAGTTGTTTGAAAACGCAAGTTCCCCAAGACTAAAACCAAAATTCAAAGCTTTCAGGTCAAGGGCAAATCACCACCTTGAGGACACATATCAGTTGGTGGAGACCCTACAGCCAGTGAACAGGCCTGGCCTGAACTCCAGCAACTCTCGGGGAAATGTCAGCCAATAAATCCAGGCGTTCCAGATGTGCCGCCCGACCCCACTGGACTGGTGCATGGCAAAAGGACTTTTTTGCTAAATCAGTTCAGACATGAAAACCCCACACCCAAACTTCAACAATCCTGAGATTAAACTGGGATTATGTAGACAAAAGTCACACAGCAGCAACAGGCAGTCAGGCTAAAAATATGGACAGAGTGTACAGTAAAGGAGAGGGTTTCAGGTGTTTGAGTGGGGAATAGTTTGTACACGTTCTCTTTACCAACATCCACCCAATGCAATGATGATCAACCGTGTTGAAACACAGGTGTGACAGCTTAGACAGAGTTTACTGCATCCACGGAATAGGAAGGCCTTGACTTTGGTCGATTCACCAGCCCCCCACTCTGCCCTTCGCAGATGCAACAAGGCTTTGGTTTAAAACCTCATGCCCAGTAACAGCACCTCCAGTAGCTCTGTGTTTCTTCGGAGAAGATCACGATGCTAATCCATGAACAACCAGTTCTGTATGTAACAGATATTAAGCACGCTCGAGAGATCGTCTACTTCTCAATGCCCGATTCATTTGTGGCGAATAGTTGGCAGGCATGAAACTAACTTGATAGCGGCAATAGGATAATTCCTTCACAAGACAAATTGGCACCAACACAAACCAGGTTACAGCTTTTGCATATATAATGGAGAATACTGCAGCATGTCAATGTACACTGCAGTGGAGAAATACATTGGATTCCACAATGTCCATTCTCTGCTTTTCAAACACCCACTTTTCCTTCTCCATTTAAAAAAGTCTGCTAAAGGCAAAAATCTTCCCGGCTTAACAACTGAAAAACACCTTTTGTTTAAATATGTCCATAAATATTATTACAGGAAAATGCACGAATATACAGGTAACAGTCTGTAAAGTAAGGCCTTGGGGATTGCGGGGTTAAAAAGTGTCTAATATAGACATTTCAACAGGAAGAGGGTTTTGGCAGGGGTACCCAGCAGAGTAATAAAACCTGGCACCTTTCTTTGTTCAATTTCTGAGGAGCAAAAGGTCCTTCACCGGGCTCTGGAAAAAGGAATTACACTGCTTATCAAAGAATTCTGACACACTACTGTCCCCATCCCTAATGCTGAGCCGCCTGGTTCAGCAACAACAGTGGATAGTACCAAGGCCGCTTGATTGGTGTCAAGGTCAGCAAGGCAAGGGGTGCTGCGTCAAATCTCACCTCCCCCGTTATGCATCCTTTAAAATAAGCTGCTCATCAAAGCCTTGCTTATTTCTGTAGTTCCTGGGCAGTTGCAGGGATAGACAAGAACTGACCCATGCAGAGCATGTAGGCAGATGCGAATGAGTGGATGCAGTTCACATCCCATCCAGGTCACTGAAAAAGAACAGACACAATTAGTTTCTCAGATAGGGACCAAAAGAAATACAAACCCCAGATGAAGATGGCTTCCCTGCAAATCTACGACACTGAGGCTAGCAACACAATCCATGTTTGTCTGGTACCAGCCTGTCAACACCAGCAATAGGTAGGCTGGAAGCACAGGTCAGGGACTGTTGACCCATCCCTGAATTACATGTCTCCACACTTCACTAATTCCTAGTACCAAGGCTGGTGAATGGAACAAAACTCCAAGCACTCTGCCCTTCACCACCTGCCTTCCACCAGTCCCCACACATCTACTGATCTCCAGCCTCCTTCACAACTGATTATTGAGGAATAGTTGGAGCTCTGGCCCCTGGATCGTCCAGAAAACCCCTTTGATCTCCACTGCCAGCTTTGCTAACAGCTCTGGGATTTATCTCTTGAACTGTTTTCACAATGCTCTGCAAAGCTCCTTCCCTGTACAAGCTTTTGGTCACCTGTCCTATCTCCATGCATGGCTCTGCAAATCTGCAAGAAATACCTTGGTACTTATAAAAGGATACAATTGGAAGCTGCAGGTGCTGTGGAATCATGCCATGCAGAAATGCAGTCTGAATGAAGATGAATAAGCAGTGTATTCGACTTTGCTTTAATGCTTTTCTCCAATGATGGTTAGGACATTGGAGAACTCCCTGCAAAACTGCAAAATGATGGCCATGGGATTTTTAATGTCTAGTTTAAAAGGGCAGATTGGGGCTGTGTAATGTCTGCTCAAGGAGGTGGCATCTCCTCAGCGTGCAGAAGCCTTGCTCAAAGCCTTCAGTATAGCACGTCGCCAGCAATCAAGCAATTCTCTAATAATGGATGTTGGGAGAAGTAGGATGGGAAATGGAAGGGGCAAGTCCAAATGGTGCCGACTCTACATCAGGATGCAATTTTGCAGGAGATAACTTACTTTGACATCCTTGCTATTAGCCTCCGGGGGCTTTGGAAGACATGGGAGCCTGGGAAGTACAGGCGATGAGCAAATCCAATACCTTCCCTCCAAGAACTGTTGAAGATTTAGCACAGCGAGGCAAACCACCAAAAAGAAAGTGCAACATGGAAAGCAGCAGAGAGGAGGAGAGGTAAATGTTAAGGCAATTTATACGCATCAGAAAGGTTACAATTAGGAAGTTATCTTTTAATTCAATGTTGAGGAAGTCAGTTTCTGTAGATGATACCACACACAGCATGCATGCAACACAGCAGAATCAAAGGGTTATCATTTCTTCATTATTTGTTTTATTAGAGAAGCAAGACTTTTGTTACATGCCTGCACAATCATCAGTCAAAATGCATTGTGGAATGACAGGGATGCAATCAGATTGGATGGTAAGAGGGAGACAGGCTAATGTCAGGTTAGGGACAAAACAGAGGAGAGAAGGTTGACAAGGAACAATAAACAAAAGAGCAGTGGTTAGGGACTGTTCTCACCTAATGATCTAACATTTTTATCTGTCAATCAAAAGGCACTGAGAGCAGAGCTGTAAATGGATGACCCTAGGCTGGCAACTGTGACTATAAATGAAATCAAAATTATTATCTTTTAATTCAATGTTGAGGAAGTCAGTTTCTGTAGATGATACCACACACAGCATGCATGCAACACAGCAGAATCAAAGGGTTATCATTTCATCATTATTTGTTTTATTAGAGAAGCAAGACTTTTGTTACATGCCTGCACAATCATCAGTCAAAATGCATTGTGGAATGACAGGGATGCAATCAGATTGGATGGTAAGAGGGAGACAGGCTAATGTCAGGTTAGGGACAAAACAGAGGAGAGAAGGTTGACAAGGAACAATAAACAAAAGAGCAGTGGTTAGGGACTGTTCTCACCTAATGATCTAACATTTTTATCTGTCAATCAAAAGGCACTGAGAGCAGAGCTGTAAATGGATGACCCTAGGCAGGCAACTGTGACTATAAATGAAATCAAAATTATTCCGATATCTAGTCTGACAGGTAGGTGGGCTCAAAGAAAGAACATGGTAGATGGGCAAATATAAATATTAAAGCAAGTCGAGTAGACAGGACAGGCATCACCAGGAAGCGAGCATGACAGGAGTGGTAGATGGAACTAGAATATTATACCTATGGTTGTTGGAGGAGCAGGACTAGCAGTTCAATGTTCCGGGATACATATACAATAAGCATGATGATAATGGAAGGAGGAATAACAAGGGACTATAGATGCTGGAAACCTGGAAAAGAGGACAGGCAGGATAGACCGGCAATGGGTGAACACAGGCAAAGGCTTTTTGTTGATAAGCAGATTACTGGACAAAGGCTAGAGATGAAAAGACTGCTAACAAATTATGAATTGTTAAACTTGGGGATAGAAAAATTGTGAATTGTGTACCCATTGGAAGTGATACAGGGGGAGGGGGAGAAGAGTGAGTCAGGTCAGCCATGGTGCAAGGGAGGGGAAAGGGGAGGGGAATGGGGGCTGTTGTGGGTTTGTCGCCTAAAATTGGACAATTCAATGTTCATACCATTGGGCTATAAACTACCCAAGTAGAAGAAGAGAAGAGGTGTTGTGTCTTTAATTAGGAAGAACATCATACTAAAAATCCGCAGGAATTAGAGGAACAAATATGTCGGAAGAAGATTATATATAGCTGTCTCAATCAGCATTGGAAAATGTTAGTCACCCAGTATGATAACCCTGTTATTTTTACACCTTTCCATTATCTGCCTACATATTTGTACCACAATTTAACGAAGGAAGTTTCATTAAAAAACAAATAATTTTTGAAGATTACTGTATGAATATCTGGAAGTGCGGCTTGTCTGATAAGGAAAGATTGGAAACACTAGGTTTCTATCGTCTGTAATTTGGAAGAATGAGGAGGGACGACTGAAACACAATATTCTCCGGGATCTTGACTGAGTGGATACAGAGAGAATATTTCTCTGTGGGAGAACCTAGAACTGGAGGGGTGGCGAGGTGGGAGAGTCAATGTTTAAAGCTAAGACAGAAGAAATGTTTCTTTATTTCAGAAGATTGAGTGTCTTTGGAACTCTCTTCCACAAAGGAGGAACTGGAGAAAGAAGTGGCTTTGTATATTTTAAAGTAGAGAAATTATTGCGGTGGAGGACAGGAAGCAAGACGGAGCTTACAGTTGGATCAGCAGTGAACACAGACTGGCGAAGCAGGTTCACGGGACTGAGTGGATGATACCTGCTCCTGCTGTGCATGTAGCTGTCAGCAAAAATGGCACATTTCGAAAAACAGATTTTGACGAACAGAACATAACTACAGCACAACCTCCGAGGTGAACGGCAGGCAGCAAGATCACCTGTGAGGATATCAGTAGGACAGGGCCTTGGTGGAGGTAAAGAATGGGAAGCTATGCCCAACTTTGAGACCACCTGATGAAAAACTTTACATACTTTTAACTAGAAGTGAAAATGCATTGCAGGAATGAACCATCTTTTGATGAGGGATACCACCAAGGATAATTATTGAACCATCTTTTCTGGTGGTGAAGGATAATTATTGGATCCTTGCCCAAAGTGATCTGTCATTTGCAGTGCACAACCACTTAAGTGCAAACAATTATTTTATCTGCCAATAAATTTGCTTAGCTACATGAAAGAACGGAAAGCAGCTCCTCAACTCCATTGCCACAGCCTGTCATCACCCATACCCAGACACAAACATGGTACTTACAAAGCAGATTTCAGTTTCTAACAGCGTGTCATGGCACCGTGTGCCTTCCACTGACTTTGACGCAACAGACAGCTCTGAAAGAGGGATTCCCGAGGCAGGCTCTGATATAATTGGAGGCATACTGCAGAAGAGCGGGGAAAGGTGAAGAAAGGGGGGAAGTTGAAGAAAGTACAGGCATTAAATTCCTTCAAGAATCAGGTGCTTCTGCATGAAGGTTGGAATAACATGGCTTTTTTAAGGGCTGAGATTAGCAACTGCTGAAGGCTGTGAAATAGAACCTGGATCGTCAATTTCTGGGTGGTGGGCGTTGAAGAACTGTATGAATCTGCTGAAAGGGTTACTGGCAAGGCCATTGCTTGGTCTTTACCTTCAGAGCCCTTTGCAGAGACTGGATTTGAAGTAACTCTGGAGATTCAAGAGCCAGACTCTCACCAATCCAGAGTTTGGCCACAAGAACTCAACATGACATTTACTCCAATCCTGTAACTCAATTCCACTTCCCTTTCTGACTATATCACCTCTTCCTTTTTCAAGAATCTCCCAGATTCAAATATACTACGTGACTAACACCACTCCTGAGGGAGAGAAATATTTACTGTACTTGGAAGAAATTTCTCATCTCTGGCCTCTGCCTCACTCCTTATCCTGAGACTGCCCAGTGTTTAAACTTGACTGGTCGGGGGAAATCTTCAGAGCATCTTCTGTGTCAAGCCCTCTACATGTTTTACCCGATAGTCTCCTAATAATCTCCTAATCTTTTAAAGGTCAGTTTTTAACCACACTCAAATCCAGATGTCTCCCACTTCAGTTATAATCTTGAACAAGACAGAGCTAACCAGCAACAACTGCCATTTTATAGCAACTAAACCTGGCAACAAATAATGATATGAAAGGAGAAAAAGATAGAGGTTCAGGGAAGGATTCTCAGGCAAATGAAGGCATCAATAGTGGAGATTGGGCAGCATCTCAGTATTGAGAGAGCAATTCTAACATCTAAAAACAGCCAAACCCTCAAAATCCAGACAAAGATGGAGACAGGACACTGCTACCTTACCAAGATCCAGCAGTAAATAGTTAATTAATAGGCAGACACCACCAGAAGACAGGTGTCATGGCCCCAGCAACAGTTGCTGAACATCACCTCTCCAATCCTACACAACTTGCCACATGCGAGACTGAGCTTGGCCCATTTTAAGTTTGAGACACAGCCTGCCCTACAGACCAACATGGCACCAAATTGATTCTAGCCTTGCACTCACCTCTCTACACTGCTGATAGCTAGTGCATTTGGATACTGTTTAGTCTCATCAGTGGCGTGAGTGTCCAGTCCAGGAGGCCTGCAAACAAGATCATGTCCAAACATGAAATTCAAATATGTAAACATTTGTATTTATATCGATTGTTAACATGACAAAAACATGCACGGTGCTTTGCAGAGTGGGGCAAACAACATTTTACACCAAACCACATTAGAAAATTAGGTCAAATTTAGCTCAAGGGAGAGTCTGCTAGGAGTCACAGGCCTCCAGTCTGGAAAACAAACATCCACTGTATCCCTGTGCTTCCTAATACAAAGCTAATACTGCGCCCAGTTAGCCAGCTCTCCCAGGGCCCCAAGCAATCTAACCTAGAGCAGCCGACCATGCAGAACTTTAAAGGCCTTGCTGATATCCACATAGCCCATGTCTATGGCCCTGCCCTTGATGGCTTTCTTGGTTACTGCTACAAAAGGTCACCAGAAAGTGAGGTCAGTCGATGAACGTTTGTGACGATGGATTGATGTGAGTGAGGATGCCGACTGAGCTACAGACAGCATCGTCATGCAAGGCAGGAGGCAGGCCCGGAATTACCCCATCAGATGTTGAAGCATTAAATAGTTACCTCGGGATAATACTGCAATATATAATCACCATGGAAGCATTTATAGGGTTATGGGAAAGGACAGAGAAATGTGGAACGATGGGCCAGACGGCAGAGTTTATAGCGTGTAAATTACCTTGTAACCGGGGAGTTTGCTGCGGTGCTGTCCAACGCTCCAGGCTCGGCAAGGGAAGAACTGGACAAGGTTGTGGCTGCTGAGTTGCTGGCAGCCTCATCCAGCGGCGGAGTCCTGGGTAGGATGTCAGGCCGACCCTGATATGCTCCTGAGATAAAGGACGGCAATAATGTCATTGATGAGAAAGAGCAAAAGTCAGAGTTGGAGTCATACAACAGCAAGCACTTTCTCATTCCTCTTTGATGTGGACACCAAATGCAGATCTTATTCCCAGCCTGATCTTGTAAAACCATTAATTCATTACTGTACTGAATGGGGACCTATGGTTTCCAACTTCCCCAAAATAGTTGGGAAATACACACAGGATGACTAAGCAAAACAGGAATTGAGAAAAACTAGTTAGTGATGGTGACTATGAAACCATTAAACAACCTGGTTCACTAACGTCTTGCAGTGAAGGAAACCCGTCAAAAATTAAAAAAATCGCTGCTGTTAGAAATTTAAACCAAAAACAAAAGATCTTGGAAACACCCAGTAGGTCAAGCCATAGTTTCAGTTTCACATCAAACTCAAACTTGGTGTCACCTACTTGGTCTACCGTATGTTCTCTCCCACTGTTCTGTACTAAGAGTTACAGTTTCATGTCAAAGACCCTTCATCAGGATTGGGAAGGAGAAACTGCCTTTTAAGCTGCAGGAAAGGTGGGGGATGGGGATTCTCTGATAGAGTAAAACCTGGGTGACTACAGGGACAAGCTATAAACATGATTATCTGGTCCATACTGAAGATAAGACACAAAAAGCTGGAGTAACTCAGCGGGACAGGCAGCATCTCTGGAGAGAAGGAATGGGTAATGTTCAGACTCTGTCAATGACTGGATGGTAGCAATTAGAGAATTAGAACAGACAAAAGAAAGTAGGGGTTGCAAAATGCAGAGCAGTAAGACATGCCCGACAGGTTGAGCTGGGTAAGTCCTCCACTCCCAGAGGAAGAAACAAAAAAAAAAAAGAAGAAAAACAACAAATAAACTGAGCCAATCTCAGAAGGATGACTGACACAATCAGAAATAACGTTATCAAAGTTGGCTGCACTGTGCCTAGATGGAAGATGATGCGCTCACCAGCCTCTTACATGGAACTTGGTCACCTTGGTCATCCTCAAAAAATTCACTGCTTATTTGTCAAACATGATGAGCTTTCTTGAAACCTGGTTATTGTAACCATCCCAAAATAATTAGGAGTAAACCCTCACAATAACAGTCCACAGGGAGGGAGGGGTGGGGGATAGTGTCTGTTCTTGCCGATTGTCCACTACAACTGAGCGAGGGATGCAAGGCTGGGTCATTGGGAGGGGGTGTGGGGATAAGCCAGTGGGAATTCACAGGATTGGGAGCAGCGGAGTCCCCGGCCACATACGCGGCGAGCCAGGGCCGGGACTAACACCATCTTCATGCTGCTCGCTCTCTCTGCTCCCACAATCGCAAGTACGTCACATGGCGCCAGCTCATTGGGTTACTGCACGGGGGGGGGGGGGGCGCGCTGTTGGGCAACAGGAGTCAGCCCGTTATAACTGAAATCTGCTGTATAGAGGTCCATTATTGCGAGGGGTCACTGTATTTTCTCTTTGATTATGAAGGTATGACGGTCAATAAAGGAAACACGAGATCAGGAAGCCGCAAGAAGCCAGAGTTAGAGGAGTGCAGGCATGAGTGTTTTAGAGAAAGTTTTCTCCCACTCCGAGGTGAAGAAGGCCAAAGCCATGGAGGGAATTTGGAAGCTAGTGTGTCAATGATACTCCAATTACCTGGTTCTATTACAGCCTGAGTGATCTCCTTGGTAGGCACTTGGCCTTTGCTTTCCTCAGTCAAGGACGAGGGTGGCTGCCCAGAACCCCCTGTTGCAGGCCGCCTCACTGACGTCATACCGAGTCTGCTTTTCTTCGATGGGGATGGTTTGACTGAGGAATATAAAAAAGAATGGCATTAGAGGTACAAACTAGTGCTTAGTACTCATGGTAGCATGTCATTCTTTATTCACCCTACACTCCATGGTCGGCAATGCTGCCGGGACTATTTTGGCCTCTTCGTTTTGTATTACTGCAGCACAGCGGCAGAATCCCACCAGAGAAAATAGTGGACCACACTCCTTGGCAACTGGAGATTTTTTTGTTCATTCATTCACAGGAAGTGGAAGTACCTGGCAATGTTGATCATCCAAAATGCCCCTTAATGGAGGTGGCAGTTCGGGGCCACCATATTCAGGGAGGTTTGAGCGTCATACTTGGGCCAACACAGATATATTCCTGAACACCATCGGTAAACACAGTTGGGTTCAATTTAAAGATACTTTTGAAGAGACCAGCTCTTGTACAAAATCATGAGAGGAATAGATCGGGTAGATGGACAGAGTCTCTTGCCTAGAGGACATGGGTTCAAGGTGAACGGGAAAAGATTTAATAGGAATCCGAGGGGTAACTTTTTCACACAAAGGGTGGTGGGTGTATGGAACAAGCTGCCAGAGGAGGTAGTTGAGGCTGGGACTATCCCATCGTTTAAGAAACAGATAGACAGGTACATGGATAGGGCAAGTTTGGAGGGATATGGACCAAGCGCAGGCAAGTGAACTAGTGTAGCTGGGACATTGTTGGCTGGTGTGGGCGAGTTGGGCCGAAGGGCCTGTTTCCACACTGTTCTATTCATTCTATCACCAGCTCAGATTGCAACTAAAGAAATTCCATGATTTGCCAGCCTCCTTCAAACTTAATACCCTAGATTCTTGGACTTAGCGGAAGGATGAAGAAATTACAGATTGATGTTAACATGTCAAATCATTTGCTGGATCTGCTGTCAGTGGACACCTTGAATCTGCCCGAGAACTTGAGCTGGGAATAAAATAACTGGATTTCTAGTGCCTTAATGATACTGCAAACCATTCAACTGTATTGTAGTGTTGTAAAGCAGTGAATGCAGCAAATATTGTACGCACAGCAAGCTCCCATGGCAATATAATATACAGAGAATCTGTATTAGCAATGTTGGCTCCAGGACACAGAAGTGTTATACACCTCATATTGCCATGGCTCCCAGTTTAAAAGTGAATGGCAGCGTAAGGGCAGGCACCAAAGGTGAATGCATCTGGAAAAGAGCCCTACTCAAAGACTTAAGCGGAGGAGTGATGGGGAGAGGGGACAGGGTGCGATTGGCAGAAGCAGTCATTGGTTCTGTTAAGGATTACATCCTTTTCTTCAGTGCCTGTGTGGCTCAAATTCCTCCTTGCACAAAGATACTGACAACCTAATCTTCAAGATAATGTTACTACTTATTATTTATAAGATGGCAAAACTCAAACTTGTTGTCACCTACTTGGTCTACCTTACGTTCTCTCCCACTTCTCTGAGTAATGCGGCTGTCCTGTACTAAGAGCCTGGACCAATCACCTAGGTTACTCAATGAAAAATACATTTAGCAAAAAGAGGAAACAAAGGAAGACTTGCATCTCTTCACACCTTTTACATCTCAAGCTGAACATAAATAAAATGCTTCTGAAGTGCAGTCATTTTTGAAATGTAGGAAACATAGTTAATTTGTTTTAGTAATGTTGATTAAAGGACAAATACTGGCCCACAAGTTTATTTATTCCGTTACTCCATCTATATCTGCCCATACATTACGCAGCTGAATGCTACCCTTCTGTCAACACAGTGCTCCCTCAGCACAGTCTCTCCCACAATAAGCTGGTCCCTTAGCACTACACTGGGGCATCAGCTAAACTTTTTCGATATTGAATGAGCCAAGGCTAGCACGCCTAATTTCATGCTGACTCGGAATTAGTCCCAAAAAACGGAGACATGTTGAATATAGTTTATTAGGGCTACCTCGTACGTGAAGATTAGGAGGTGGGATGAAGGCAGAGTAACTAGGCAACATTGAAGTATCAAAAAGGTTTTAACTTAACCTACAATGGCCACTGTGTAGCCTTCAGTTGAGGCTGTATTGAAAGACAGAGGTCAATTTGATCAGAATGCATTGATATATTTCAGAAAGCATTTAGCAATCTTTCTCTGTTCCATTACAAATGGCATTTGCAGTGTTGATGACAACCATTGTTAAGGCTCTGTTCCATTAAAGCGACTTTTTCAGCAAATGCCGGCACCCGTCATAGGTCGTTGCAGGCCGGCGAAAATTTTCAACTTGTTGAAATTCAGCGGCAACCAGAACAAGGTACGGCTCTTTTGGCGACTACTCACGGCCATACAGGCTTCACCCCGCGACATGCCGACAGGGTGTCGCCTGTATGGTCGTGAGTCGTCTCCTCAGTCACCCAAAGAGTCGTAGCGTCTTTCTGGTCGCCGCTGACTTTTCAACATGTTGAAAAATTTCGCCGACCTGCAACGACCTATGACGGGTGCCGGCAGTCGCCGAAAAAGTCACGTAAGTGGGACAGGCCCTTTAGGTGCTGACTTTAGGTGCTAATTACATGGAATGTACTGGCCAGACACAAGCTATTGGCCTGTACAGTGCTTTCTCACTACACAAACATCCTCCCAATCTCCACTGATATCTTCATACCTTTATTCCTTACACTCCAAAAAATGTATCTGACTTGTTCAAGTTCATCTCTGTTCTTTGACTTAACAGCCCCAGAGCAAACACCACGTTGTCAGTGCCGTTTGGGAAGTTAGTAATAAATCCAGCATGTACTGGCTTATGTTTCTATCCCCAGGTCTGGTCCCCCGTGCTATCAAACTGCTTCTTTATTTTCAAAATCCTATTTTTCTTTTATAGGAGTCCAGAATATTCAATGGTTGCATGTTAGAGACTATCAAGTAGAGTGGACTACTTCTGCACCTATTGTCGATTGAATCGCACCCAACCTGCCCTGCGAATGCAACAGTGGAATACGCCCTGGGTGAGTCATTCTAAGGAATTCAGAAATTAGAAAGAAACAAAACAAGTTCTTTCAACTGGATACTTACGTGGTATTTTCTTGAAAACTGTGCTGCACATGAATCGTTGAAAACGCTCAGCATAGAAACCAGGTCTGTGCACAGACACTGTATCCTGAAGGGGCAGAAAAAATGGACTCCAATTTACAATGTGGAACAGCAAAAACTCAGGAAAACCCACAGCATTAAGAGTATTCATCAAACGTTATCTTGATAAACACAATACAATAAAGGTCACTCGGCCCAAACCCTCCCTACTATTCAATTTAATCATGGCTGATTGCCCCTGTCATTTCCTGATAGCCTTCAATTCCAAATTTATCAATTTCTACTTTCAATATTTCTAACGATCAGTCTATCACCTCTGGGGAAACCTCTAGGATACCAAAGAGTCATCATCTTTGGAGAACAAATTTCTGTGCACCTCAGTTTAATGACCAGCCTCATATCTTGCGACATGTTCCCTAGTTCGCGACACTCCCACAAAAAAAACTCAAAATGTCACTTTCAACAGCTGATAAAAACAAAAAATATGTCAGTTCAAGGCAAATCCCTGCTTATATTTGCCCACATTAAAACTCTTAAATGTCACTGATGTACCCGCTTCCACCACCACCCCTGGCTGCATGCCCCTGGCATTTACCTCTCTTGTAAAACAAAACTTGCCCCGCATTTCAACATTTCCCTTTTTATGTTAAAGCATTTCCACCTAGTCTTTAATATTTCCACTCTGGGATAAAGTTTCAAAACGTTTACGTATTTATGTTTCTCATGATTTTATATATTTCTAACAGGTCTCCTCTTGACCTCTAGCATTCCAGAGAAAACCATCTGAATCTGTCAAACCTCCCTTATAGCTGATATCCCTCTTCTGCACCTTCTCCACATCTATCCAGTACTGAATGCAGAAGTCCAAATGCGGCCTAATCATAGTCCCATAATGCTACTTCCTGAGTTGTACCCAATGCCCTGGCCAATAAAGTCAAGTATACTATATGCCTTCTTGACCACAATATACCCGATTTGTCACTTTCAGGAAGCTATAGACTTGGACATCAATTTCCCTCTGAATATTAATGAAGTTAAGGATCTTGCCATTAACTGTATACTCTCCCTTTTTAAAAAACCTTTAGAGACACAGCATGGAACAGAGCTTTCGGGCCACATTTCTCTAACCTCATTCGCTACAAAAGAACTTTATTTATCCCAGGAGGGAAATTGGTCTGGCAACAGTCATAAAACATAACAAGATACATTAAATTATAGTGACAAGTGGAAAGTGCAGGATTGGGGATGTGCAAAGAATGGAGAGGGGGTAGAGAGGGAAAACTTTTCCCACACAGAGCTGAAGGTATATGGAACAAGTTGATAAGTAGCTGTGGAGTCAGATACAATTACAATGTTTAAAAGACACTTAGACAGGTACACGGATAGAAAAGGCATACAGGCCAAATGCAGTCACATGGAACTGGCTCGGGAAGGCAACCTGGTTGGTTTGGACGAGTTTCCGTGCTGTATAGCTCTGTGAGTCTATGTGGACATGAGCTGTTTTTCTACTTACTCCATCATGCACAAGGGCCTTCCAAGAATGTTCCAACTTCTTAATAAATCTAAAAGAGCAATGAAGATACATTAAATTCACATGGAAATGAGATCTGCACAAGGCATTTAAACACATCACCTAAGCAATCAAGATTCACAGTACAAACTGCTGCATGGAGCATCAAATTCAATTTGGCACCAGCCCATACAAGGAGCTACAAGGGCAGAAAACCAAATGATTAGCCAAAGAGATCGGTCTAGAGATGTCTTTAAAAGCGAGTGAGTTGGAATGCTTAAGGGGATAGTGAGAGTTTGTAGATCCGAGGTGTACTACAGGCAGGAAAGGGGTTAACAACAATGTGGAGGGGTTCGGCCACAGAAGGAAAAGATAGGTTACACAAGCATATCATGTGTCACATAAGCAGTGGTTAATATTGTGCAATGGATTCACCACAACAGATTAATCTACTTCATGTAGTAACATTCCTGAAAGGGCTTCACTGGAAATTAACTCAGATCAAAATTTGCCACCGTCAAATAAGCAATATTGGGGCAGGAATCAGAAGCCGAGTCAAAAGGGCAACATTTATGGGGTATCATCAGTGAAAGGTTAAGCGGTTTATGGAGGGAATCCCAGAGCCTGGGGTTGAAGCATGTAACCAAGACAGGAACAGGAAAACAAGGCCAGTCTGGCAATTGGGGGTTACAGGGTCAAGGTTGGCCAAAGTCACAGGAAATTTGATCACAAGGGTAAGAATTTTAAATGATAGGCATAGAAACAATCCATAAGCAATGCAAGTTCTGAGAAGCAGAAATATGATACGTTAGTATTGATGAACAAGCAGTATTTTACCTGTAGGATTGCAAGATATCTATGATGCCTATGTACAGCATGAGGCTCTCCCCTTTGGAGTTCCGAGCAGGAATTCCTCCCATTCTAAATGTGAACACAGTAAACAGTATTACTTATCCATCCCAATATTAAAATGGCCCTATCCTGAGGTACTGCTGCTGGCAGGCAGGCAGAGGCAGAACACTGGACTAAATACATGGCATTGCTACCATTGCAAAAGCAGCAATAGGGAAGAACAAATCTGTATAGACAAAAGACTTTGCCCATATTTTAAGCCTGAGCTTCCTTTCACAACCGCTCAATGTGCTAAACTAACGACGCATTTTTGCTGATGGCTTGTTTGTAATATCATTTCAGATTGATAGATAAATATTGTCTAAAACACAAAAGAGACTTTCCCACTCAAATACAGACATGGTTGCATGATTCTTTTCAGAATACAATTGTACTAGATTTCTGGACACATCCAGAGATTTAAATTTTTACTTATTTGTTCGCCTGAGTTGGGTGTTGCCGACACGAGCAGTTCCCATCCACAACTGCCCTGTCATGGCGCTCTGCCTTTTAGGGGGCAGTTAAAGGTCAACCACACCAGTGGGTTTGGAGTCATAATGTTAGACCAAGCTCGGGCCACAAGGTTTCACTTCACTCTAGCAGTTTCACTGTCATTATAACTTAAAGTAATGAAATCTCATTGCTTTCAAACTTACTATAACAAAATGACTGAATTGGATTTAACACTCATGTTGCTGTGCTGGGATTCAGAATGTTGTCTTGCATCTTAACCACCATGATCAGAAATTAACCCGAGCCTGACTCGGGAGTGCAAGTGCTGTCTATTGAGCTAAAGCCAACAAATTATCTAATGACAGTACGCACCCTGAGTCACACAGCCAAGCCAGAAACTTACTGTTCATCTGTTTCATTGGTGTCTCCCAGTCGCGATTCACCTTGGATGGCTTCGTATGCTGTGGAGTAAAGGGATCGTTGACCCACCGGTCTCCGTAAATCCGAGTGCCCGACATCGGAGCTACCTTGCTGTCTCTCAGTCTCCCGTTCCCGTCTGGCGATATCCATGTTATGAACCCCGACCAGCAAACTGTAGTCCATGATTTTAAAGCTCTGTAATACCTATGCAGCGAATATAAAGAGAATCAACTTGGAACTCAGATAGCAGCTGCATTCAAGACACCAGGCAGGCTGGGAGTGCAAAAATAAATGCTCAAGCACATTCAGTTCAGGGAGCATGTTCATGGAAAGAAAGTTCTCCCTCAGACTGTGTGGCTTTCCTCCCACAATCCAAAGACAAGTTGGCTGGCATTATAAACTGCTTCTGGTGTAGGTGAATGGTAGTAGCATGTGAATGGTTTCAGGGGAATGAGATTGCTCTGTGACTTTGCAGAGACTTGGGCTGCAAAGTCACATGGCTCTTTCTATTGATCTCTCCACAATCGTATTTTCTAGTTGTCTAAAATAGGAAATATTTCCAGTGTTGAGTGGGAAGTGAAGAGGGAAAGGATCATCAAGTACCTTACTGAACGACAAATGCACTGAAGAGCTCCTCGCTTGACAAAATGTAAAAGCACATCACAATAGAATTTCTAATCTAGGATAAGGAATCACCTGCAAGATGTACACACGCAGGTCACAGGAAGAAAACACATGCAGGTCATGGGAAGAACGTACAAACTCCGCACAGACAGCACCCGTAATCAGGATCGAACCCGGGTCTCCGGCGCTGCATTTGCTGTAAGGCAGCAACTCTACCGCAGCGCAACCATGACTGTCCATTGATGTCGCGTCTAAATTATGAAACTCCTCACACTATATTTTTTTGAGTACTTTCATCAGGAGAAATGCAGCAGTTAAAGACGATTCGACATCAAGGAGGGTGGCACAGTGGCGCAACTGGTAGAGCTGCTGCCTGTGTTTGATGTCGATCTTGCGTGCTGTTTGTGCGGGGATCCTATGTTTGCCTCGAGACCTACATGGGTTTCCTCCCACATCCCAAACACATGCAGTTTAATTGGCCTTTGTAAGATTGCCTCAAATATGTAGAGAAAAGATGATAGAGGGAAACTCGAGTGAACAGGCGATCAATGGTTGGCATGGACTAGGTGGGCTGAATGACCCATTTCCATGCTGTACCTATAAATTAAACCACACCATATTCAAGAAAATAATTACAGGCACATAATAAATGCCAGGTTTGCTCATGTCTCACAAATAAATTGAAAAAGTAGTTTGTTTTAAAGGATTCACAATGTAATGCTCCAGGAAAAAAATGAATTTCATCAACAATTTGACATGGCTGGTTTGTGAAATTTCAAGTCTCTCAATTATTGCACTACCATTTTTACAAAGCTCCCATTATTTCCAGTTGATATTCCAACCAACAGCAAAGGTGCAGTTAAAGGCCTTACCAGCGACTCACCTGGCTGAAATCTACCAGCTGTCTGAAATCTATCATGGGAGAGGAGGAGGGACCCAGCTAAATGTATGGCCCAAATTGACTGCCTTTTCATTAAAAATTAGGAAAGATACTTACCAAACAGTCCCTTTGAATTGTTTTACATAAGGCACTATGCATGTCAGTATCCAGATAAAGACCATCTGGAGTATCATGCAGGAAGTCTAAGTCTTTGAACGTTGGCCGTGACTTGTCACGTTCTTTCTGGGATGCTCTGCGCTTGTAAGTAGATCCTTTCAAGTCATATTTCAGGTGCATTTTCATCACTCGAGGCAGCAGGTTGTTCATGACAACCAGTCGAATATTGTTCCCCTCTGATTGGATGCAATAGAGCCCAAAGAACTTTGGCAACAATGTGCGAGGATTCTGGTTCAAGTTCTGATGGAAAGACAGAGAGAAGAGACAATTATAAAAATAATCTAACATTTAGGATTTACCCACAAAAACCCTATTTTTTTTTAAAAAGAGCTTCCCACAGACAAGGAATTTACTCAAAATGTTGGAGGAACTCAGCGGGTCAGGCAACATCTGTGGAGGGAACAGATAGGTGACCTTTTCGATCGGGACCCTTCTTCAAACAGACCGAGTCTATTCTCTCCACAGATGCTGCCTGACCCAGTGTCACTCCAGCACTTTGTGTTTTGCTCAAGAATCTGCATCTGCAGTTCCTTGTATCTCCACCCAATATTCAGCAGAAGGGTTGCATTCCAAGTGTGTAAAGTCGGCACCATGCCATAATGAAAAGGGCGTAAACTTCACAGACCTTGATGGCATTTGAATAAAATATCCAGGAAGCTAAAGCTGCTGGATCCCTTGATAAATAATTTGGTACCATGAAATTACATCCAACTGAGGCTGGCACATCTGATGCAGAGTGATGTCATAGAATACTCAAGTACTAAATTAACTATCGACATTAGAAAATAAACAATAG
The DNA here is from genome assembly GCF_010909765.2 of Amblyraja radiata. Taxonomy (NCBI): domain Eukaryota; kingdom Metazoa; phylum Chordata; class Chondrichthyes; order Rajiformes; family Rajidae; genus Amblyraja; species Amblyraja radiata. The sequence continues at coordinate 40,329 of NC_046002.1, read as the reverse complement.
CAGACACAAGGAACTGGCTTACACAAAGTGCTGAATTAATTTAGGGGGTCAGGCAGCATCTCTGGAGAACATGGATAGGTGATGATTCAGGTCGAGTCGAAATGTCACCTATTCATGTTCTCCAGAGATACTGCCTCCAGCACTTTGCGTCCTTCAAAATAAATGAATATGTGGAAAAGGACCCGCAGTCTGATATAAAACTATGTGAATTAAAGACTCACCATGTAATACCCAGGGAGTAGTTTCTGCAAGAACTCTGCTTCCTTGTGCTGAACCGTTTTAATGATAAACTCATCATCAGCAGACACATAGAAAACAGAACCACTAGCACCTGGGTTACTCAGCTCAAACAGTGGTTCGTTACACAGGGAATACTGCAGACAGAGGAGGAGGGAGAGAAAGAGGGGGGAAAAAGGGGTGGGCAGTGAAAGATAAATTTAACAACACATATTCAGATTTTTGAAATTTCACAATTTACATTACAATTTTTGGAAAGCATAACAATCATTACACCTAGATAACCTACATCACCAACCTTATGATAGCACTGGGCCTCATTCTTGGAATTCCCTCCCCAACAGAACCATGAGAAAATGTTCACCTGAAGACTGCCATTCACCATCTCTTTTCCACGTGCCAGTGAGAATCTTATCTCAACAAACAATTAAGAGTGACAAAGAGTATTTAAACCAAACATGGTCTTTGAATCATTGTGGACAATGCACACAGCACTTTAGAGTGACAGGACCTGTTTCTGAGCTGTATAACTCTGGATAGTTGCTACACTGTATGACTTCAGCCCAACACGTCCATACCAACTAAGATTCCTCCTGATATCAGCTTGTATTGTATTGTATTGTATTGTATTTTTTAATGACCACACAGCCAGGCTGGTGGAATTTGTTCTCAGTACAGCTCGATACAGGTTCCAACATTTCATCAAACATTCAACGTAGATATACATACAAACAGACACATTTCATAATACATAAGGGCCACGCTTATTCGTATTTCCTCACCGTACGGAGTTTAAAAAGTTAATTGCGGTAGGAATGAAACTGTTTTTGAAACGGGTTGTTTTGGAGGCAATTGACCTGTAACGCCTCCCAGAGGGCAGTAGCTGAAAGGCATAGTGTGCAGGGTGAGTGGGGTCAGTGATGATCTTGCGGGCTTTGTGAAGTGTCCGTTTATGGTAGAGTGATTCAAGGGATGGAAGGGGTAAGCCAATAATTTTGGAAGCTCTGTTTATAATGCGTTGTAGTTTCTTCCGGGAGAGTGAGTCGAGGCTGCCGAACCAAACTGTGATAGATGAAGTGAGGATGCTTTCAATAATGGCTGTATAGAAGCAGAGCATCAGATGAGGCCTTACTCTGAACTTCCTAAGCTGCCGAAGATGGAAAAGTCTTTGCTGGGCTTTTCCATAAATGTGGTCTGCGTTTGTCCTCCATTTGAGATTGTTGCTGATGTGGGTGCCAAGGAGTTTGAAAGTGTCAGTGATGATGATGGATTCACCGTTGATGAGCACAGGAGTGTTTGCCTGTTTGGCTCATATCCCCCTAAACCTTTCCTAGCAAACCACAAAAGACCAAATCTGCCCCTTGATGCAGTAAGTTCATGGATGCTCTGGTCGTGGCCTCTATACTACTTCCTTGCTCTTTACATATCTCATGAATTTCCATGTTTAAATGTCTGCCTTGCACATATTCAGTGACCACTTTCACACCCCCTAGGTTTTAGAATCCCTCGACAGAGACACATGCGCTCAGCACTCATCCATATCAATCTCCCTTAAGCTGGCATCGAAGGGCCGAATGGCCTACTCCTACACCTATTGTAATCTAGTGTAGCTGGGACATGTTGGCCAATGTGGGCAAGTTCCCACACTATATCACTCTATGACTCGAATTCCATTTCAGCAAGTTGTGTCTCGACCCGAAACGTCACCCATTCATTCCTTCTCTCCAGAGATGCTGCCTGTCCCGCTGAGTTACTCCAACTTTGTGTCTATTTTCAGCAAGTTCACCTTATTTCTCTCTGCTATGGGTGATAGGGGTTATGGGGCGAAGGCAGGAGAATGGGGTTGAGAGGGAAAGATAGATCAGCCGTTATTGAAAGGCTGAATAACCTTGATGGGCCAAATGGCCTAATTCTGCTCCTTGAATTTATGCTCAAATACAGGCACAACCTGTTTAACCTTTCAATAGGCAATAGGTGCAGGAGGAGGCCATTCGGCCCTTCGAGCCAGCACTGCCTTCACACGTCAATGCGTTCATTGTATGAATCAGCTAATAAACTTTCTCTGCACAGTCTTTAACAAGAGCTGTCCTTTCTTAGATAGGGAGACTAAACCACAATGTAGTTCTTCAGATACAATGACCCTATAAAATTGAATTCATTTTTATCCATATCCCTTGCAATGAAGGCCATCTTGACTCCAAATGCCTCCTGATTTTCTCATTGCCTTGCTACCGCCTGTTTAATTTGCGCTAGCAATTTTGCATGGGTATTGGCCCATATCCATTTCTGACTTCTTACAGCCAAAGATAGGGCAGAGTCAGAACATTGCTCCTTGGATGGAGAAATCAAATACTATAGGGCACAGCTTTAAGGAGAGTAGGGCAAGGTTTAAAGGAAGCGCGAGATCCATTTTTGTTTGCATCGAGGGTCACGAGTGCCTGGAAAGCCAGGGATGGTGGTTGAGGCATAAGGGATAAGATTGCGGCATTTAAGAGACTTTTTGATGGGCATATGGATATGCAGGGAATTGAGGGATATGGGCTATGTTTACCCAGGTAAGAGTTGGACTTGGCATCATGTGCAGCACAGACATTGTGGGCCGAAGGGCCTGTTCCTGTGCTATACTGTTCTATGTTAAATCCTTTCGGGCCTCTTCAGAATCTACAAAGTTTTGATGGATTACAACCAGTAAACATCATCTCTGCAGCCACTCCCGTTTATACTTTGAGCCAGTTGATTCAATGAACACGTCCCATTTCAAATGAAAATGTCTCTTTTGTAAATACCAAGTTATATAGTGATTCATTATCTATTCCAATCCTGCAGTAAGTTTGATCCGCTCTGGATCACCACTGATACTTTAATCGGCAAGACACTCATCCACAGAATCAAGAGTATTACAGCAATGTGGCTCAACTCGTTGATGCTGGCCAACTTGAGCCAGTCCCATTGGCCTGTGTTAATGTAAACCTTTCCTACTCATGTTCTATCTGGTAGCTCACTCCATACATACCCACTACTTTGTGTGTGGAAAAGTCGCTTGTCAGTTCCCCTCTAACCCCCCCCCCCCTCCCCCTCCCCACCTTTAATCCATGCCCTCTAGTTTAAGACTCCCCTACCCTGGTAAAAAGACTGTGACCATTCACCCGATTGCGTATCTCTCTGTAAGGTCACTGCTCAGCTTCTATGCTCCAGGGAACAAATCTACCCAGCTTCTCCAGTCTCTTTTTACAATTCAAACCCTGCAGTCCTGATAACATCTTGTGAATCTTTTTTGGACCCTTTCAGGCTTAATGACATCCTTTCTATAACTCATTTCAGCCATGATCATTGAATGGTGGTGCTGGCTCGAAGGGCCGAATGGCCTACTCCTGCACCTATTTACATGTTTCTATGATGGGTTAGGGTTAAAGCATCATTCATTCATTCATCCAGCTTTACTTTGTTTACAAAAAGGCCAAGCATCTTACCAAATAGTCATCTGGTCGAATACCGAAGAGCTCCCGAAAATAACGGAATGCCACAGGAGCGTAGGTCTTGAACCGGAAATCTGAGTAGTGATGCGCTGGTGTCAAGTTACTCCCTTCTCTGAGAAACAAACAACAAATAAGACTCTGATTTTGTAGGAAATAGGCCTGGGGAAGGCAAGGATTTGAAGAAAGTAATCAGAACTCTGCAGGAAAATAAATCAACTTCTTGAAATGTAAAACAGCACTTGGCTCTTGTTCCCTAACCTAAAACTTTACTTCCTATCTTTGGCCCAGACCCAAACATAAACCAGTTTTACACAACAACATAGGAAATTGGAGGCGGACAGTCAGTCCCTCAAATTGGCTGCACCACAGATTATCATTACTGATCTTTCAATACATTTTACTTCTCTTACTCAACAGAAGTCTGTTCACCTCAGACTTCAATGTTGCTGCTGGGCATCCACTGTCTCGTGGGTAGATAACTCCAAAGATTCACTGTTCTCTGGACAAAGAAACTTCTCATGAAAAGAAATGCTTGGTTGAGAATCTAGAACTGGGAGATTTATGTTTAAAATAAGGGAATATCCACTTGATCTGAAAGATTGATAGAAAGATACTGCACGGGCAAATGCTCTTTGGCTGACTGGGTCCATGCCAACCATTGGTCCCCCTCTCACACTAGATATGTCACCCCACTTTTAAACCCGTTTCCTGCATACCAAGGGTAATTTAGAGACAGCGATTATCGTGAGAGGAAAGCAGAGCACCCTGTAGAAAGTGAAAGCCCACACAGGCGGTACCCATGGTCAGGATTGAACTTTTATCCTGGTAGGTAGCAGCTCTACCAGCTGTGCCACCCATCTTAATAAAGAATATCTGAAATCTTTACTCTGAAGGTCGAGTCTCTTTAGAGCTTCATTCCTCAAAAGGCAATGGGAGCAAAGTCTCAGAATATTTTCAATGCAAAGTTAAATTCTTGATAATAGGACTAAAGGATACTGTGGTTGGGGAGCAGCTGGGAATATGGAGTTGAGGTTACAGTCATCATCCATCAACTTATTAATGACAGAGAAAGCTTGTGAGTTTGAGTGGGCTACTTGTGGTCCTGTTGTTTACACATCTCAGTCCTGATTAGCTAACCCCGCAGGCCAGAATACCATCTGCCTTCCGAAAGCATTACTTCAGTTTGTGTCTGCAAATGTTGCTTAAGATGCTAGTATTTCCAGTTGTATGAGCAGCATTATCCAGTTGTTTTATCCACAGTATAGCAAATGTAACCATCGTGCAATAGTGACAATATGTACAAGTTTGTGTCAATTAAAAAGCACATACAATGAAAGGTACTAAGATGAGCTGAAAGACGACAACATTTCAAAGAACGTTGATAAAGATTGTTAAGAGGAGGAAGATAAAAGTCTCAAGGCCATCAATAAGGCAAGCATTGAAAGAAATTCAAGTGTGGAGAATGAGGAAGTAGTTGAATGAGTAGCTGTAACAGATTTTTGAGGAAGCTGGATAAATAGCTGGCACATGGAACAGAATATATGAAGGGGGAAATGGAGCAGTGGAAGGCAAAGAACGGAGGACTAGGCTCCCAGTATCTATGTGAACATTTGACAGCTGAACCTCAGTGTTTTGCTTCTCTTTCCCACTGTTCTCCCCACCATAATTCTGGGATTAAAATTACAGCACATAATCCTCCGACATTTTCGCCACCTCCAACGGGATCCCACTGCTAGCCACATCTTCCCATCTCCATCTCTTTTCACAGAGAGTCCGTTCACTCCACAATTCCCTGGTCAACTCGTCACTTCCCACCCAAACCACCCCCCTCTGCAACCTCAGGAGATGCAACTACTGTCCCTATATCTCCCCCCTCGACTGCGTCCAAGGACCCTGACATCTTTTCAGGTGAGGCAGAGGATCACTTGCACCTACTCCAACCTCATCTACTGCATCCGCTGTTCCAGGTGTGGACTCCTGTATATCTGTGCGACCAAGTGCAGGCTCGGCGATCGTTTCACTGAACACCTGCACTCAGTCCGCCTAAACCCATCTGATCTCCCGGTTGCTCAACACTTTAACTCCTCCTCCCATTCCCACACTGACCTTTCTGTTCTAGGCCTTCACCATTGTCAGAGTGAGGCCCAGCGCAAATTGAAGGAACAGCACTTCATATTTCGCATGGGTAGCTTACACCATAGCTGATGGAACAGTGACTTCTCTAACTTCAAGTGACCTTGCTTTTCCTCTCTCCATCCCCTCCCCAGTTCTCCGACCAGTCTTACCGTCTCCGACTACATTTTATCTCTGTACCGGCCATTCCCCTGACATCAGTCTGAAGGGTCTCGACCCAAAACGTCACGCATTCTTTCTCTCCAGAGATACCTGTCCCGCTGAGTTACTCCAGCATTGTGTCTACTTCATCTTTTCTGACCGTAATAGAACAGAAAATGCAGCTCAAATGTAATTAAGGAAAATGTAGTTAGTGCCAAGGGTTGGCCTGCAAGGGAAGTTAAGAACGTTCACATCTGTGGTCTGTCTTTCTCTCTTTAATCGAGCAAAGGATAACAGTAGGCAAATCTGGTGCTGCAAAAGTTGCCACTTGGAGAGATGAAGGAGCACCTGGCAACAGGATCCCAATCATTTTCCATTTGAGTTTTTCCCCAGAGTAGATAAACCCTTAAATCATTCAAAAGATTGCCAGCCCACAATATATGGGGAAGTGGGAATGACCTAATCATCCTATCAATTGTTATTTCCTCCTTTAAAGCAGAAGGCTCAGCTTCAGTGACAAGGGGAGACTATTAGGATGTCAACAGCCCAACAAAATTGAGTACATTCAATGTACTACATGTGGTTGTTTTCGATAAGCGTCGGTAAACCAGGAGAACTGAATCCAAAAATGATAAAATGTTACCTGGGGAAGAAGATGCTCTCCACCACGTAGAAGTCCTGCATTAGAACATCTCGCTCGGGCTTGGTGCTGAGGCTCCCCACGGTGTGTGTGATCCCCAACTGAATGGCGCCTCTGAGGGCTGAGGATGTTGTCTAGACAAGGTGCAAACAGATGCAAGTGCAAGGTCACAAAACAAGGCAGAAATTCAGCATGTGCCCTGAAACATAGCTCTCCACCAAGTGATTGAAACCTAAATGTATCAATACAACATGGCCATAGCAGAGAGAAGCTGCTCGGAACATCACCTTACACATACAAAGCACAATCATCACAAGCAACTGTTTGGTTTAATTCAAAGATTCAGCAACATAGCAGTAAAATAGACGCAAGGCACTGTAGATACTGGTTACAAAAGGAAAAATGCAACTCAGTGGGTCAATCAACCTAAGCTGGATCAATTAGTTTTATCTGACCACCTCCAGATCACAGCAGATTCATTAAATAATCCTAATTTTTTTTTTGAAAGTCATGATTGTGCCTACCTCTATGACTCTTAGTTAAGAGTTGGGGCTACTGGCAAATACGCTGCAGAGAACCTCAGCACTTCAGGTTGCAAGAGGAAAGAGGGGTTATATAAGTGTGAAAACAGATGAAGATTCCTACAACATGTGGTTGTCCAAAAGTAGAAACGAGTTAAGGATAGATCAGGTTACATGTGATGGCCTTTGCCATAGAATAACTGGATCGCCATCACCAAGTTGTTCAACTCTCCTGCACCTTTCTGAAAGCTTTACATTTTCTTGTCCCTGCTCCAAGTTCAATTTAAAAGCTACTATTCCATCACATCTGAATCTCACTTCTGCAAAATGGTCAAAAGTGGAAATGTTTGCCAGTAAGTACAATATTTTCTATGCACATCAGCCCATCTTCACACAAGACTATCTTCAAGATTCTATGTTTAATTTTAGCTTAGTTTAGAGATACAGCATGGAAACAGGCCCTTCATCCCAGCGAGTCCGCGCTGACCAATGATCACCCCGAGCTCTATCCTAAAGACAATTTACAATTTACCGAAGCCATTGAACCCATAAACCTGTACATCTGCGTGTGTGTGGAAACCGGAGCACAAAAGACAGTCATTGGGAGAACGTACAAACTCCATACAGTCAGCACCCGTGGTCGAACCTCGGTCTCTTGCAGTAATGCAACAATTCTACCCCTCCCCATCACTTTCAGCACTACTCTGTTTGTGACTACCTGGCCTGTTCTTCTGTCCCTCTCATGCAACATCTGTCATTTTATTTCCTCCCTTCCCACCCTCTGAAGAGCCAACAGGTTTTCTAGATGAAACAATGATTTCCGTGGAGACCTTCCAATCCAGTGCATTGCATTCAGTGTTCAGAATGTGTCTCCCCTACAATGGAGGAGCTAAAACAGATTACGTGGCTGCTTTGCAGGGCATCTACAATCAGTACAGAGTGGCAACAGAGCTTCTTGTTGTCTGCCACTTTAATTCTATGTCCCACTCTGACTCCTCTATGACCCCATGCACCAACAACTTGAAGAATAGCACCTCATCTTCCAAATAACATTTTGCAATCATCCAGATTATGCAGCAAATTCTACTTCTTTGGGAAATTCGATGTTGGGGTCAAAGTGAGCCAAGTCTGGAGAGAACATGCTCCTTTGTTCCTGAGAGTTACAAACGAAGGCAGGTACATAGTGAGAACACAGATAAAGGAACATTATCTGTGACATTGGCTCATGTTGCATACCCATGTCTTGGAAATATACTGCTGGCCCGTCATTGTCACAGGGTCTAAATCCAAGCATCAGCTTGGGGGAATGTTCACCAGAAGGACTGCAGATATTCAAGCTGGACAATAGAAGTTGGCTCTGTCACTGATGCCCAGAACCCAAACATGAATAAAAAGCTAAACTTAAAACACCCAACACGATCCAATCATCGGCTCTGACCTTCCTTCCATCGAGGGGATTTATCGCAGTCACTGCCTCAAAAAGGCTGGCAGTATCATCAAAGACCCACACCATCCTGGCCACACACTCACATCCCTGCTACCTTCAGGTAGAAGGTACAGGAGCCTGAAGACTGCAACAACCAGGTTCAGGAATAGCTACTTCCCCACAGCCATCAGGCTATTAAACCTGGCTCGGACAAAACTGATTATTAATAACCACTTTCTGCTATTTGCACTTTATCAGTTTATTTATTCATGTGTGTATATATTTATATCATGGTATATGGACACATTTATCTGTTTTGTAGTAAATGCCTACTATTTTCTGTGTGCTTAAGCAAAGCAAGAATTTCATTGTCCTATACAGGGACACATGACAATAAACTCACTTGAACTTGATTTATGGTAGGGTGCCACAGGTGAGGGAAGAGAGGAAAATATTCTTAAAAATATTAAAAAGTCACACGGAGGGAATAAAGTGACTGCTGAGTTGATTTAAGGAAGCATGGATACTGGAAATTGTGTTAACAGACAATGGTACAATGCAGAAAGATCTTCTGAAGGCCTCTTCTGCTCTTACCTCCATTAGCTAAGTTGTCACAAAAACGTTTCCACGGCGGGTCAACCACTCACCTTTTTGTACGTAGTTTCACCAGTCGAGTCTACTCCCCTGTGACCTATCTTTTTCAACTGCATGCTGTGAGAAGAACCAGCCACCTGCAAACAGGAGCAAGCAACTGAAGGTTATGCCCAGAGCATATTTATTTCACATAATATAAAGCTATCAATAGGTTCTAAATCACTTTTCACAGATGCATCCTCCAACAAGTCATTATAGCCACCATACTGTGAACTGGGATCTTATCTATGAGGTGTTCTAACATTTCAAAAGGCATGACATTAAAAGTTATCTCTTTCAGTACAATGTGTCAAACTGTGGAAGTCCTACAACTGTGGAACTCCCTACAACGTTGCCCTCCTTAATACTGGTATAACCTGTCTGTCCTGAGGTGCAGTTTAATTTCTGTTTGTAAATGCTCCACGTCATCCCACAGGATATTCCATGCACGAAGCCGGCTATATAAATGTATTGTATTTCACAAAACCTCTCACATGCACCTTAACGTTTTTATCTTCTGTCCTGCAGGAATTCCGCCTGTAGAGATGTCCTTTTAAAGGACACTATATAAACTGCAATCCCAGCACTAATCTCCGAGGCACATCGCCACTTACAGGCCCCCCAGTCCACCTGTTCTTGAAACCAATTCTCTATCCAGTTGGCTAGCTCTCCCTGGCTTCCATGCGATCCAACCTCCAGAGCAGCCTACCATGCGCAACCTTATCAAAGGCCTTTCTGAAGTCCACAAATATGTTCAAGGCCTTGCCATTGCCAACCCTCTTGGTTACTTCAAAAGTGAAATTCATGATCTCCCACGTACAAAAGCATTCCGACTATCCTTCTCAGCTCCTGTCTATCGTGCATTTTATCACTCAGAATCCTCTCCTGTAAATTGCCTATCACAGATGTTAGGCTCGTTTATTTATAGCTCTCAGACTTTCCCACACCATGCCCTTACCTTATACATGATTTGTATACCCCTACCAGGGCTCCTGCAATTTCTTCTCTAGCTTCCCACAGTGTCCTTGGATATATCTGATCAGCACAGGAGTTTTCTCTCCATACCCCTTAGGATGTCCAGCATCTCATCGAACATTATACGGACTGGTCTCGGCATCACCATTCCCCAGCCTTCATGTCTTTCTCCATGTTAAAAATAGGAGAAATCCTCATTGAGGAATGACCTTGGCTGTGTCCTGCAACCACGTATAGATAACTGCTTTGGTTTCTGAGGGGCCTATTCTCTCTATTTACCATCTTTCCCTTAATATACTTACTCTCTTTGTATTCTCCTTAATCGTATCTGCCAGAGTGATCTCCCGCTCCTTTTTTTGGCCCTCACTCCCCAACATTCCTCCAGGCATACACTAGATTCCAGCTGCCGATACCTGGAACATCCACGCCTTGAAGTCTCACCATAACACTTTAAAAAGCATCCCCCTTTCCAACTACCCTTTGCCTGCAAACAACCTATCCCAATCGACATTAGCAAGTTCCCGTCTTATACCTCTGAAGTTGGCCTTGCCCAAGTTCAGATTTTTACCCTGTGGACCCGTCCTCTCTACCTATAACTATTGTAAAGCTGGCTGCTTGTCCTAAAAGGCTCATCCACTGACACTTCAGTCACTGCCCTTCCCAATTTTCAAAGAATAGATCATACTTTGATCTCTCCCTTGTAAGGTCCTCTACATATTGCCCAAGGAAACTTTTCTGAACATATTTAACAAATTCCATCCCATCTAGGTTTATGGTGCTATGGCTGTCCCAATCTTTATAACCCTATAACAACCCAACTAGTGTTGCAGATATCTGCAATCCCCAGGCATATGTGTTCTTCTAATAACGTTGGATAATTCCCAGTCTGATGTTTTACAACAATTGATTTTTTTTGAAGACATGACCAAAAAGGTTGATGAAGGCAGAGCTGTAGATGACAGACTTCAGTAAGGCTGCTCTGGAAGGTTAGATAGCGTGGGTTCCAAGGAGAGATAGCTGAATGGATAGCAAATTGGCTCCATGGAAGGAAGCAGAGGGCAATGGTGGAAGGTTGCTTCTCAGACTGGTGAACTGTGACTAGTGGTGTGCCTCAGGAATCAGTGCTGGGCCCGTTACTGTTTGTCATCTACATCAATGATTTAGATGAGAACATGCAGGGCAAGTTTGCTGATGAAACAAAAGTTAGTGGTTTTGCAGATAGTGAAGATGGTTGTGAACGATTGCAGCAGGATCTGGATCGATTGGCCAGGTGGGCGGAGGAATGGTTGGTGGAATTTAATACATAGAAGTGTGAGGTGTTGCATTTTGGGACATCGAACAAGGGCAGGACTTACACTGTGAATAGTAGACCTCTGGGTAGTGTTGTAGAGCAGAGGGATCTAGGAGTACAGGCACATGGTTTCATGAAGGTGGAGTCGCAGGTAGATAAGGTGGTCAAAAAGGCTTTTGCCGCTTTGGCCTTCATCAGTCAGAGCATTGAGTATAGAAGTTGGGAGGTCATGCTGCAGTTGTATAAGACGTTTGTGAGACGGCATTTAAAATATTGTGTTCAGTTCTTGGCAATGTTATAGGAAATATATTGTCAAGCTTGAAAGGGTTCAGAAAAGATTTACGAGGATGTTGCCAGGACTAGAGGGTATAAGCTGTAGGGTAAGGTTGAGTAGGCTGGGTCTCTATTCCATGGAGCGCAGGAGGATGAGGGGAGATTTTATAGAGGTGTACAAAATCATCAGAGGAATAGATCGGGTAGATGCAGTCGTTTGCCAGCGTACGAGAATCGAGGACCAGAGGACATAGGTTCAAGGTGAAGGGGAAAAGATTTAATAGGAATCCAAGGGGTAACCTTTTCACACAAAGGTGGTGGGTGTATGGGACAAGCTTCCAGAGGAGGTAGTTGAGGCTGGGACTATCACATAGTTTAAGAAACAGATGGACAGGTACATGGATAGGACAGGTTTGGAGGGGTATGGACCAAGTGCAGGCAAGTGAGATTAGAGTAACTGGGACATTGTTGGCCGGTATGGGCGAGTTGGGCCGAAGGGCCTGTTTCCACCCTGTGTCACTACGGCTCTAAGACAGAGCTATGACTTGGCTGCTCAACATAACAGTAATTAAACAGTAGATTATATTAAATCACAAATGCTCACATCACTCCACCACTATCAGATTTCACGTACCTCATTGGATGGTGCCCTTCTGGAAGACAATCCTACAGAGGAGAAAACAAGTCAGCACACACATGACCTAAAGGAATAATTTATAGATCACTGCAATCTCATTTAACATCCTTGTACATCCCACAATTCAGTGTTAAAACTAAGATGGTAGCACAAAGATTCGATTGACTGCTCATTGTTTTGGCATGCGCAAGGAAACCAACTATTCCATAGTGGGAGAGACACATTGGTTGCCAGCACCACATAACTACAAACAGGAGTTCATTAAAATCACAAAAGTTTCAAGTATAAACTTCTAGATATCTCGGTGATATCTGTATTCACCTATCATTTGCCAGCTTTTGTCCTGCCCCACCTCTCTTCCAGCTTTCTTCACCCTACTACAATCAGTCTGAAGAAGTGTCCCATTCCAAAACATTGCTAAACCATGTTCTGCAGAGATGCTGCCTGGCCCTCTGAGTTACTCCAACACTGTATTTTTATATCCTGTGGTAAACCTTGATAGTCTTCCTCATTATCTGCAAACTTACTAACCAACCCATCCAAAGCGTTTATATGCATCACAAACAACAGAGGTCCCAGTACAGATCCCAAAGGAACTCCATTGATCACATACCTCCAGCCAGAATCAACCCTTCCACCACAATCCTTTGTCCCCTATGAGTATGCCGGTTATGAATCCAAACAACCAAATCACCATGATTCCCATGCATCTTAATCTTCTGGATTAGCCTACCGTGAGTGATTTTATCAAATACGTTAATCATATCCACGTAAGCAACATCCACTGTTTCTACCCTCATCGATCACTTTCATCACCTCCCCAAAAAGCTCAATCAAGTTAGTATGACATGGCCTGTTACAATCTGTCTATCTGTAATTAGCCTATTTTCTTCCAAATGGGAATTGATCCCATCCCGAAGAATCCTCTGCAATAACTACCAATGGCGGGAGGTTCACTGACCTATACCGTTCTAGATTGTCTTTACTTCCCTTCTTAAAAAATGGAACAACATTGGCAATCTCCTCTCTTAGTAACCTTAATCCACCTTAATGTTCTTTAAGACCCCACCATCACCGTCCAGGTCTTAAATTGCCCGAGCATATTAGCATTCCCCAGAGATCTCACTGTGCTCCATCCTTCTCCTGGTGAATACAGATGCAATGTACTAATTTAATACTTCCCTACGTCATCTCATTCCAAGCATAAATCCCCTTCTTTTTCCTTGAGCAGTCCTACCACCTTCTTGGTTAGTCTTTTGTTTTAACATTTTCTATAAAAAGCCTTGAGATTTTCTTTAATTAGACCTGCCAATGACTTTTCATGCCTCATATTTTTAGATGGGTTGCCAATCAAGTGGGCTGTTGTTGGCCAAGCTTGAAGTGTTGCACATTCCTCAGACAAGTGGAAAGATTTCATTGGACTTGAGGCTTCATTGTAAATGATGCAAAGGTTTTTTTTGTAACTGGGAAGCGAGCACCGTGCTACAGAACATCCTGGCCCTCATGCCTTTCTGAGTGTTCAATGTTTATACGAGGTCCTGGATAAATTTAAAATTTGCCTTTACTCATTGGAGATTAGAAGATTAAGGGATGAACACATGAGATATCTGAAATTCCCAAAATGATCAAGACGGTGATGCTGGGAGATTGTTTCCTTTGGCTGGATAGTGCTGAACCAAAAAAACCTCTGGTTGAAGGTTCCAGGACCAAGGGGCTTCCATTTCATGTGTTATTTTCAGGAATAAGGTAACCCACAGGATGTTGAGAACATTGATGGGAATGGTGGGATTATTTTGCTGCAGGTGTTGGTAGGTATAGTAGAGAAACAATAGCTTTTCAGCCCAATCTCACCAACCAACACCATCCTCCATCTGCCACAGCATGTGACACCATGCAATTTGGTAATGGGTGATTCATAACTTCTAGGGGTAGAATTAGCCCATCAGAATCAGAATTCAGAAATGAAACATTTACTTTATAGCCACCATTAGAGTAGTCAATGTTGTTGTGGTGCACACAATTCCCACAAAGGTCAACACAATTACAGCCAAATAACAGTCTGGGGATTTTTTTTAAACACCCACCCAATGATAGAACAGGCTTAGTTTGCAGTTTGATTGCTTGTCACAAACAAGGCCAGCAGCCAATGCAAAACCATATAAAATTTTACATCTTCAATCCAGGTCTGTTATGTTAACAACTCAGTTCAAACTAAGCACTAAAACAGTTTCAAGGGACAAACATTCTTGTGGGATTGACATTTTTCCCCCTATAGATACAAACTTTAATCGTTGAAAAAACACTCGTTGTCACGACGGGCTCCGACACAAATATCCAGAGCAACAAGAGAGGATGATGCAGGAAGCATCAGATTGCAATCGCATTTATTTTCTGCAAAAAAATATTTTCTTCTGAATCTGGCCTGAAAAAGTTATGTTTTAAGTATCAAGTGCACATTATGCAGTTCCAGTTTGCATAATAGTTACCACATAAACACCAGAATTGAGATAAAGATCCCCCCAAATGGAGAAGCCTATACCATGCATCATAATGTAGGATGGGGGATTTGTCCAAGATGAAAACATCTCCACGCCGATGGTTGTAAATCTTTCGATTTCTCTACATCAGAGAGCAACAAATGGGCAACTGCTAAACATATAGAAAACCAAGATCAATATCTGGATACTGATGGATATCACTCCTTATGTGGTTAGGAAGGAGAGATAAATCAGCCCTGATTGAATGGCAATAGATTCAACGGGCCGAATGGCCTAATTCTACTCCTATCACTTATGACCTTATGAGAAACAGTAAACAAAGTGGAATTTAAGGATACGACCACCATGATCTTATACACTGGTTGGACATGCCTGAAAGTCTTTCTTCAATGGATTTTTATTGTTATCTTTTATATTCTTTTAATTATCAAGAAGATAGAAGAGGGGATGGCCAGAAAGGTGGAATACGCTGAAAAAAGTTGTTGTCGTTGCTATGGCATGAGTATGGGTGTTGTTGATTTCAAGCTTGCTCCCATTGGGAAAGATTTGGGAGTGGAGGAACAGATACAACTTGGATGAGATGGGCAACTGCACGGAGGAGAAAGGAAAAACAATGGCAAGGTGAGATGACAAAATAGGGCACTTTTTTTGCAGAAGAAACAGATTACTTGGGATGATCGAGGTGTTTCTGTAACAGAAATCTTATACGAGTTACTGCAATGTCACTAAATAATAATATACATCCACTATGTTACATTTCACAAATACTGGTCTATTTGGCAAGCAACTACTCTACAGATCAAAAGCACTCAGAGCCACTAACCCACACCACAGTCATGAACAAAGCAGTCTCGCAAAGCAATGGGTTCTGCATCACAGTACTGGCTGCAACATGCTCTATGCACTACCACACCACAGCAGTAGCATCTCAAACATTACCTCGTACTCGTTCCAGAAGCTGCCAATACCAAAGGCGCAGCTCTACGCCAGAAAAGAAAGACCCAATGAAAGGCCGCACATTAAACAGGAGACAGCTGTAATAAGAAAGGTTAAAGACCGCACAAGACATCCGAAAATTCTCACCTTTTTGCTCTCCTTTCCACCAGATTAGAGCACTTTCCAACTCAACAGTTGCAAACAACTCTTCTGGAATGTTCTGAACAATCAACATCTTGTACTTTATCACCAAGGTTCTGAAGAATGGCTATCTTTTTTAACATACAAAGTGTTGCATGGTCTTTCAGAATTAATGTTAAATAAAGGTCCTGCAGATACAAGGAACTTTAGATGGTTCCCCATAAAAACCCAATGTCCTGCAGTAACTCAGTGGGTCAGGCAACTTCTCTGAAGAACACGAAAGGCAAACCCGTAACATTGCCTATTCATGTTCTCCAAAGTAGCTGCCTGACTCACAGAGTTATTCCAAAGGTTCCTTTTAAACCAAGGTCCTGTCTGACATCAAAGAAAATTGAAGACACAAATTAATCCGGCTCATGGCCTCTGGAAAGAGGCACCCAAACGAATCACTTGGCCAAGGTTCATCATTCTGAAGTACACAACAGCATTTCTTTCTAAACGTGATAATGCTTTTATTTCTCCATCTATTCAGCATCGAGTTCCACTTTCCTCAGCATCTCTTTAACCCTTCGACGAGTTGTTTTAAATTATATTGCCTGAACTTTGACCCTTCTGTAATGGGAAACACACCCTGTTTATATATTCTATTTAGGCCTTGCTCCAGAGAAAATCACAGATTATTTAATCTTTTCTCATTTGACAATCCGGCAACATCCTTTCAATTTTCTTCAGTGCCCTCTTGAGAACAATGTTGTTCATGCAAACAGCACTTCTGTGATGATCTGAAGTATTGTAAGCAAAATACTGCACATACTGAAATTCTGAAACAACCCCCAGAAAATAATTTTATAAGGTCAGATAGTATGTGCGATCAAGATCTCAAACCCGGCACAAAGCTCATGGTCTACTGGACTGCAGGCATCCCAACTCCATTACACACTTTGGGGCATGGCCGTTGCAATTGAGCCTGGCTCTCCTTCCATTGCTAGCTCCTTCCATATACCACCACCTACTGTGGAAACAGTTGCCACTCATGTCCACTTTAAGCGTCCCACCTCATCTATAGCCCACACAATGTGAAAGTGCTGTCCCTTGCATAACCTTTTGCAGTCCTCATTGAACCAGACATGATCTGTGGGTTGATTGTAATGCCACGCCATGGTGTTTGATCGCAGGGGTATACATTCCTACTGCTGCTGCTGATTTACTACAATTACTGATACCCGCTCTTCAGCTGCCAGATCTGTTCTGAATAATTTTCCATTTGGGATAATGTAGCGTCACATGCAAGAATGGGATTGTTTCCACAAGGACTGAGCACTGGTCACTTCTATCCATATTGTCAAGGATAGATGTACCTGGAACAGATAGATAGGTCACAATACAATCAAGTAGACTTATGGTTCACTTGCGAGCACACACCCAACCAGGTAGCTATAGCACGTTCAGGGATTGGTTAGTTTATAGTAATTAGCAGGAAATAAACCATCACAAAGCCAAGGAAGAAACTTTCTGATGCAAGCACTTAAAGTAATTCATTGCAAAATGGAGCATAGAAAAACATTCTGACATGTCACATGATTATGGGATAAATATTGGGAAGTGTAGCCATGCTCTTCTCTCAATGTGATAGGTTTTATTTTCACAGCAGAGTGACATGGCAGACCAACTCAACAGGGTGGCCCATAAACCTGCATCTAATAATTAGATTTTCTTATTAACAATTGGTATATTCTCCCACTCCAGTGTCTTTTAATTTAGAGATACAGCACGGAAACAGGCCTTTCAGTCCACCTAGTCTGCCCTGACCAGCAATCCACACTGATCCCATTAAGCAAAATGTAACCAAGCCAATTAGCCAACAAACCTGTACATCTTTGGAGTGAGCGGAGAAACCAGAGAAAACCTACATGTCAAGGGGAGAGCGTATAAACTCCATACACACAGCACCCATAACCAGAATTAAACCCGGGTCTCTGGCGCTGTGACGCAGCAACTCTACTGCTACGCCACCTTGCCACCAGTGTCGACCCCAATGGTTGCTGCCAGGTCTGCATGCCCTCTGTGGTGACTTTGACTTCATCATCAAATTTCCTTAGAAACCCTACCACTGTTCTAACAAAAATGCAAAATGGAGCAGTCAGCTGCAGGAAGTACACAAGTCCTTAGTTTACAGCATAACCCTGATAATCCAGAAACAGACCCATTCGAGGACAATGTAAGCATACACAAAGCCAACAGGTAGTGCAAAGAGAAAAATAACAAGTATAGAATATATTACAGCATTACAGATTAAGATAAATTGTGAGATCTATTGACTGCTTTCCTGAAGCATCATGAAATGCTGATGTGGAAGTGCAGATGAAGTCGATGGGTGGGCAGAATGGTTTGTGTGATGGACTGGGCTGCATCCATAACTTTACAATTTCTCATTATTGCCAAACCAAATTGTGATGTACTCCAAAAGGCTGATGGAAATCCCTTCTCTTGCCCTCTCCCATTCCGACACTTGCACTCCCTCACCCACATTTCCCCACTCCTGTCCCCCCACCCCCTCTCCTCTCTCCCCCCCCCCCTCTCCCCCCCCCCCCCCCCTCCCTCTCATCTTCTCCCCTACCCCTCTCCCACATCCCCTCTCCTTTCTCCCCCACTCCCCATCCCTTCTCCCCCACCCCCACCCCACCTCCTTTCTCCCCCCACCCCACCTCCTTTCTCTCTCACCCCACTCATCTTTCTCCCCCCCACCTTTTTCTCTCCCCCACCCACTCCCCGCCCCACTGACCGGTCGATGCGCCGCTCCCCTCCGCCGCCATCTTGCGCCAGGCCCAGCTGCAGCCTCGGCCTCAGACTGGACGCTCTACATTGACGGCGCCCACCCGCCAGCAGGAGGAGCAGGAGGAGCAGGAGGAGCAGGAGGGGGGGGGCGGGGGTGGGTGTAGTGGAGCCGCGGGGCCGGAGCGAGGAGCGGGGGCGAGGGGGGGCGCTGTAGTGGAGCCGGAGGGAGGGAGGGAGCGAGCGCAGGAACCGCCTTTTCTTCAGCCGCGTCTCCCCGACGCCGCCATCGCGCCAGCGCGCATGCTCCAGTTGAGCGCCCACTGCGCCTGCGCGGCGGGACAGGAGTACGCATGCGTAACGGACCCGGTCACGTGGAACAGCGGACAATGCCCACACGTGACTGGGGTCAGGGCCACACGTGACATGGAGCAGGGCCACACGTGACCGAGGTCAGGGCCACACGTGACATGGACAGGGCCACACGTGACATGGACAGGGCCACACGTGACATGGACAGGGCCACACGTGACATGGAGCAGGGCCACACGTGACTGGGACGGGGCCACACGTGACCGGGGTCAGGGCCACACGTGACCAGGGTCAGGGCCACATGTGACCGGGGTCAGGGCCACACATGACCGGGGTCAGGGCCACGCGTGACATGGACAGGGCCACACGTGACCAGGGTCAGGGCCACACGTGACCGGGGTCAGGGCCACACGTGACATGGACAGGGCCACATGTGACCAGGGTCAGGGCCACATGTGACCGGGGTCAGGGCCACACATGACCGGGGTCAGGGCCACGCGTGACATGGAGCAGGGCCACACGTGACATGGACAGGGCCACACGTGACCAGGGTCAGGGCCACACGTGACCGGGGTCAGGGCCACACGTGACATGGACAGGGCCACATGTGACCAGGGTCAGGGCCACACGTGACCAGGGTCAGGGCCACACGTGACCGGGGTCAGGGCCACACGTGACATGGAGCAGGGCCACATGTGACTGGGGTCAGGGCCACACGTGACATGGAGCAGGGCCACACGTGACATGGACAGGGCCACACGTGACCGGGGTCAGGGCCACACGTGACATGGACAGGGCCACATGTGACCAGGGTCAGGGCCACACGTGACCGGGGTCAGGGCCACACGTGACATGGAGCAGGGCCACACGTGACATGGACAGGGCCACACGTGACCGGGGTCAGGGCCACACGTGACATGGAGTAGGGCCACACGTGACTGGGACGGGGTCACACGTGACTGGGACGGGGCCACAGACTTTTATATGTATTTTATGTAAGGTCGTCTCTTCTCTGGACCTTGAGTCTGAAATAAAGTTTAATGTAAAAAAAACCAGTTGGGACTGAAGGCAGATAAATCTCCAGAACCAGATGGTCTGTATCCCAGAGTACTCAAGGAGGTGGGCATAGAAACCGTGGATGCATTGGTGATCATTTTGGAATGTTCTCTCGACTCTGGATCAGTGGACTGGAGGATAGCAAATGTAACTCCACTTTTTACGAAAGAAGAGAGAGAAAAAATCGGGAATTATAGACCAGTTAGCCTGACATCGGTAGTGGGGGAGATGCTCGAGTCGATTATTAAAGATGTTATCCATATAAACCACATAATTTTATCCCGTTTCGTTTCACAGCTCATTATAAGAACATTCCCACTGCTGAGGCACAGATTTTCCATTGAAGCAACAAAAACCTTGTGTAATTATATTGCCACCCTGTGGCTCAAATTAAAGTCAGTTCTTTTATGCAGAATTAAAGTAACATGCACCACCAGGTAGCAGGATAGAGATTTCCTTTTTCATGTGACTGATGTGTAATGCAGGTTTCTATGGTGATGCTGCTCTTGTTTATAGGAAACAGGGCATAATTGGAGTTACAACTTCCATTGACTGGATGGGTATCTTGCTTATCACATTAGCTCCAGAGCCAGAAGGGGAAATTGCATGTAATCAAGTGCAAATATTAGGGCAAACAGTCACTGCCTGTATGAATGAATGAATAAGTTTATTGGCCAAGTATTCACATACAAGGAATTTGCCTTGGTGCTCCGCTCACAAGTGACAACATGATATACAATGACAGTTAAGAATGATACATAAAACATTAAACATGCAGGAAGAAGCAGTACTACTGAATGGTCGGATTTCAAAAGGCAGAAATAGACAGATGCTTGATTAGTACGGGTATCAGAGTTATGGGAAGAAGGCAGGAGAATGGGGTTAGGAGGGAGAGATGATTGAATGGTGGAATAGACCCGATGGGCTGAATGGCCCGATTCTGTGTATTATGGTCGTCTCTCACTTAAGGAAATAGCTTTAAGCAGCCACTTTGTACAAAGAGCAATGAGTCAACAGAGGGCAATTATTGTCCCGCAGACAACTACTGCCCCAGGTATAGATGGGGCACGTTGGCCAGTGTGGGCAAGTTGGGCTGAAGGGCCTGTTTCTGTGACTCTGGGACTAGTATAAATGGGGCATGTTGGCCAGTGTGGGCAAGTTGGGCTGAAGGGCCTGTTTATGTGACTCTGGGACTAGTATAGATGGGGCATGTTGGTTGATGTGGGCTGAAGGGCCTGTTTCCGTGCAGGGTGACTCCATGACTCAGAAGAAGTTTAGAGATGCGGATGTAATGCTGAGGCTTTACTGGTGCTGGTGAGGCCACCAGGAGTATTGTGAGGAGTTTTGGGCCCCATATCGGAGGAGGGATGTGCTGGCTCTGGAGAGGGTCAAGAGGAGGTTTACAAGAATGATTCTGGAGATGATTGGGTTCATAAGGTCAAAAAGAATAGGAGCAGAATTAGGCCATTTGGCCTATCTACTCCACCATTTAATCACAGCTGATCTATCTCTCCCTCCTAACCCCATTTTCCTGCCTTCTCCCCATAACCTCTGACACCCATACTAATCAAGATTCTATCTATCTCTGCCTTAAAAATATCAACCGACGTGGCCTCCACAGCCCTCTGTGGCAATTAATCCCACAAATTCACCACTCTCTGACTAAATAAATGTCTTCTTGTCTCCTTCCTAAAAGAATGTCCTTTAATTCTGAGACTGTGACCTCTGATTCAAGACTCTCCCACTAGTGGAAACATCCTCTCCATATCCACTCTATCCAGGCCTTCAATTATTCTGTACGTTTCAAAGAGGTCCCCCCCTCGTTCTTCTAACCTCCAGCGAGTACAGGCCCAGTGCTGACAAACGCTCATCATAGGTTAACCTAATCATTCCTGGGATCTTTCTTGTAAACCTCCTCTGGACCCTCTCCAGAGCCAGCAAATTAATGTATGAGGAGCGTACAAAGACTCTGGGCCTGTACTCACTGGAGTTTAGAAGAATGAGGGGGGACATAATAATGAAAGGCCTGGAGAGAGTGGATTTGGAGAATTTGTTAATTTAAACAGGAGAGGGGAATAAGATGCATTTACAGAGCAACCGAATGTAAAGTTCTGACTTAACTCACAGACTCGCTCAGTCTGAAGAGGGGTCTCGACCCGAAAGGTCACCCATTCGTTCTCTCCACAGATGCTGCCTGTCCCGCTGAGTTACTCCAGCACTCTGTGAAACGTCACCTATCCATGTTCTCCACAGATGCTGCCTGACCCGCTGAGTTACTCCAGCACTCTGTGAAACGTCACCTATCCATGTTCTCCACAGATGCTGCCTGACCCGCTGAGTTACTCCAGCACTCTGTGAAACGTCACCTATCCATGTTCTCCACAGATGCTGCCTGACCCGCTGAGTTACTCCAGCACTCTGTGAAACGTCACCTATCCATGTTCTCCAGAGATGCTGCCTGACCCGCTGAGTTACTCCAGCATCTGTGTCCGTCTATAATGTGTCACAAGCAGGTATGGAGACATTTTCTAAGAAGGGTTCTGGTGATTTTATTGCCACATGTTTACAGGATTAGACGGCAATGACAGACGAGAGGATGGTTTTATTGCATCTTTTGTAGGCATGAAATAATTAGATTGACTGGTGTATATAAATAGAAGCTTTAAGCATGGTTAGAGGCACATGCTGCAGGCAGGCAGATGTTTTAATTTATGACATGCATGAATCCTGAAATCTGGAGGACAGAAGTATTTTCCATTTCACATGATTTGTGAAAATGATTACATTAAATTGTAAGAAGAAACACAAGATAGAATTTTGTTTAGGAAGGAACAGCAGAAGCCGATTTAAACCAGAGATAGACACAAAAACCTGGAGTAACTGACAGGATTTGCAGTTTTCTTTTGAGATGAAGTGAATACTGATGTCATAGAGTGGAGACAGGCTGTTCCTTCAGCCCAACTTGCCCACAGCGGCCAACATGCCCCAGCTACACTAGTCCCAGAGTCACGGAAACTGGCTACAGCTCAACTTGCCTACACCAACCAACATGCCCCATCTACTCTAGTCCTAGAAATAGACCCTTCAGCCCAACTTGCCCACAGCGGCCAACATGCCCCATGTACACCAGTCACAGAGTCACGGAAACAGGCCATTCCTTCAGCCCAACTTGCCCACATCAGCCAACATGCCCCATTTCCACCAGTCCCAGAGTCACGGAAACAGGCCCTTCAGCCCAACTTGCCCACACCGACCAACATGCCCCATCTACACTATTCCCAGAGTCATGGAAACTGGCTCCAGCTCAACTTGCCTACACCGACCAACATGCCCTATCTACACTAGTCACCCAGCGCGGAAACAGGCCATTCCTTCAGCTTAACTTGCCCACACCGACCAACATGCCCCATCTACACTAGTCACAGAATCACGGAAACAGGCCCTTCAGCCCAACTTTCCCACAACGGCCAATGTGCCCCATCTACACTAGTCACAGAGTCACGGAAACAGGCCCTTCAGCCCAACTTTCCCACAACGGCCAATGTGCCCCATCTACACTAGTCACCCAGCGCAGAAACAGGCCCTTCATTCAGCCGAACTTGCCCTCATGGCCAACATGCCCCATCTACACTAGTCACGGAAACAGACCCTTCAGCCCAACTTGCCCACACTGGCCAACATGCCCCATCTACACCAGTCACTGAGTCATGCAAACAGGTCCTTCCTCCTGCCCAACTTGCCCACACCGGCCAACATGCCCCATCTACACTTGTCCCAGAGTCATGGAAACAGGCCCTTCCTTCAGCCCACCTTGCCCACACCGGCCAACATGCCCCATCTACACTAGTCCCAGAGTCATGGAAACAGGCCCTTCCTTCAGCCCACCTTGCCCACACCTACCAACATGCCCCATTTACACTAGTCCCACCTGCCCGTGTTTGGCCCACATCCCTCCAAACCTGTCCTATCCATGTACCTGTCCAAATGTGAGAGTCTCAGCCTCAACTTCCTCCTCTGGCAGCTCGTTCTATACACCCACCACCCTCTGTGTGGAAAAGTTTCCCCTCAGGTTGACATTCTCAATGTGAACAATTTGTGAACCAGCGAGCTGGTGTGGAATAAAAAATGGAATCATGGATAGAAAAATAACAAAAAATGGGTTGGCACAGTGGTGCAGCGGTAGAGTTGCTGCCTCACAGCGCCAGAGACCCGGGTTCCATCCTGATTACGGGTGCTGTCAGTACAGAGTTTGCACGTTCTCCCCATGACCTGCGTGGGCTTTCTCCGGGCGCTCCGGCTTAAGGAATTAAGATATATTTAAGTCTCTGACAAGGAAATGCAAGCAGCCACTTTATGCAAAGAGCAACAAGTCGGAGGGAAATTATTGTCCCGCAGACAACTACTGCCCCAGGTGGATGTCATGATGTGTGCAACAACCCTCTAGCTGTCTCCTCCCACCCTCCCATCCGCCCGCCCTCGGGCTCCTCCTCCTCCTCCCCTTTTCCTTCCTTCTCCCCCCCCACCCCCCATCAGTCTGAAGAAGGGTTTCGGCCCAAAACGTCGCCTATTTCCTTCGCTCCATAGATGCTGCTGCACCCGCTGAGTTTACCCAGCAATTTTGTGTACCTTCGATATTCCAGCATCTGCAGTTCCTTTTTGAACACATTGATTGGCCACTGGTGGGCGAAGGGTTAATGTGGTCATTGGCTTGATTGAAGCTGGTTAGAAAATTGTCAGCTGCTGTGTATAAAAGGCAGAGTTGTGGGAGTGTCTGAGTGCAGTTGTCCTGGGCTGTGGATGTGAGCAGTGGTCCTGGGCTGTGGATGTGAGCAGTGGTCCTGGGCTGTGGATGTGAGCAGTGGTCCTGGGCTGTGGATGTGAGCAGTGGTCCTGGGCTGTGGATGTGAGCAGTAGTCCTGGGCTGTGGATGTGAGCAGTGGTCCTGGGCTGTGGATGTGAGCAGTTGTCCTGGGCTGTCGTCGGGAGCAGTGGTCAGCGTAGACAGGGAGTCTGTCTTTGTGCTCAGGGAGTCTCCCCTTGTGTCTGTTGTGGATCAACATCTCCAGGGCATGAGGTTGGTGAGAGCACTATCGCTCACACCTGAATTGAAGATTGAGGGGGGATCTTATAGAAACATACAAAATTCTTAAGGGGTTGGACAGGCTAGATGCAGGAAGATTGTTCCCGATGTTGGGGAAGTCCAGAACAAGGGGTCACAGTTTAAGGATAAGGGGGAAATCTTTTAGGACTGTGATGAGGAAAACATTTTTCACACAGAGAGTGGTGAATCTCTGGAATTCTCTGTCACAGAAGGTAGTTGAGGCCAGTTCATTGGCTATATTTAAGAGGGAGTTAGATGTGGCTCTTGTGGCTAAAGGGATCGTGGGGTATGGAGAGAAGGCAGGTACAGGATACTGAGTTGGATGATCAGCCGTGATCATATTGAATGGCGGTGAAGGACCGAATGGCCTACTCCTGCACCTATCTTCTATGTTTCTATGAATCGTGTTTGCTTCTTTGATTAATTGTGCTGACTTTTCCTTTTCATTGTGTCATTTGAAGTGTCCAGGAATTTTAATAATTTTTTTTTTTCTGGTACAACTGGAATTGTGCTGTATCGCCAAACTAAAAGGATGTTTTTACTAAGTAGAGAGTCTCGGACCCAAGGGTACAGTGTCAGAATAAAAGGATGTATCTTTACTAAAGTGATGATGCCCTAACCTTATCACAACTGAAATTGAATCTGGCTGATGTAAATGTAGAAACAAAGACCTGTAGATGCAGGTTTATACCAAATATAGACACATTGCTGGAGTAACTGAGTGGGTCAGGCAACATCTCTGGAGAAACAAGAGATTTTGGGATGGAATAGAAGAAAGGTTCTTACCCGAAATATCACCCATCCTTTTCCTCCAGAGATGGTGCCTGACCTGCTGAGTTTCTCCAGCACTCTTATCATGGTCTCCTCTATATCCTACAGCTCTGCTCTTATTCCCCATCCCCCTACTCATAACAAGGACAGAGTCCCCCATGTCCTCACCTTCCACCTTACCAGCTGTCACATACAACAGATAATGCTCCGACATTTTTGCCACCTCCAACGGGATCCCACCACGGGCCTCATCTTCCCATTCTCCAATTTCAGTGGTTTCTCCCTCTTTCCCAGCCTACTGTCTCTGCCTCTTCCTATCCTGATCCCAACATCAGTCTGAAGAAGGGTCTTGACCTGAAACGTCGCCTATTCCTTCTCTCCATAGATGCTGCCTGACCTGGTGAGTTACTCCAGCATTTTTGTCTACCTTTGATTTTCCCGCGTCTGCAGTTCTCTCTTAAACCACACGGTGGGAGTGTTGACCACAAATTGGACGGCCTGCAGTGCGGCGGATTACCACACAGTGGGAGTGTTGACCACAAATTGGAGCGACCTGTTGTGTGAATTCACTGCACATTGGGAGCGCTGTCTACAAATTAGATACAAATTCTTTACTGCAAAATGGTTCTTTGTTGCTCTGTGACCTTTTTCCTTTCTCTGTAATGCACCCATTGCTCAGATGCCAAACTTAGTAAAATCCCTGAAACCAGGGAAGATTTGGGATAAATCAAGGAACTACAAGTGCTTGTTTACAAAAAAAAGACACAAAGTGCTGGAGTAATTCAGCGGGTCAGGCAGCATCTGTGGAGAACATGGGTAGGTGTGAGTGCTGGAGTAACTTTGTGGGCCAGAGGTCAGAGTGCTGGAGTAACTTTGTGGGCCAGGCAGCATCTCTGCAGTACATGGGTAGGTGAGATTTTGGGTTAGGAGCCTCAGAGACTGATTTCTCATTGTGGTTCTATTTACTTTGTGAAGGCAGTAGCAAGAATGAATTAGTCGCCTGGATAGCTGTTCAATTGTGTTTTAATTGGGGCACTTTATGAAGATTGGTTTTCAGTTGATGACTAATAGTTATGATTAAGAAGACAGAGGAATTTATAGTAGATTGTACTTGATTGAGGAAAGTTAATGTGAATTAGTTGTCAACCACTTGTGTGAAATGGTTAATGGTAATTACCCTAATCAAATCTTGTTTATTATGACTTCTTATGAAGGACTTTCAGATTAAAGGAATCTGTGTGGTGTGGTCATTCATTGAGCTTTGGACTGGACAGACAGTTGTAGATATTTGAATGCTCTTGCTCAAAAGATAAAATGCTGGAGTAACTCAGCAGGTCAGGCAGCATCTGTGGACAACATGAATAGGTGACGTTTCACAGATTGCTGGAGTAACTTGGTGGGTCACGTTTGATGCCCATAGTAAAGAGTACAGCATTGGGCAGCTCAGTCGGGGAGTTCACTGTTTGGGTACAGGGTTTGATGCCCATGGTAAGAGTTACTAGGCCCTGTCCATCCAATGTTTGATATTTTGAGGTGAATGTAGAATCTTCTCTCCTGCTGCTGTTTCTCCCGCTACAGTTATTCTACTTGTTTCTGGTTGATGTGCCAAGGTCTTTGGAGATCTTCTAATGTCCGCAGTTTTCTATGGTTTGTGATAGATGGGCTTTGTCAACTTGCTGTTCGAAGTACTGCTTGTGATAGAGGGTGTGATCAAGGATGTCAGGAGATTTCAATCATTAAAGTGGTCTGTTTTTTTGTTATAACCAAGCCTATCTAATCTATTCTTTGTGGAGATGGTATGACGACAAGGCCCTTGTTTAGACCCCCTCGTGGTTTCAATGGGGATAAATCTTTGAGAAAGATTAACAATGTCTTTTCCTAATTGCTTTGTGGTCACGTTCCTTGTATTTCAGGGTGTTGAAATGTTGAGCAGAAATGCTGGAGGAACTCTGAGGGCCAGGCAGTATCTGTGGGAGAAAGATGGAAAGTAGGGTGGGACAAAGCCTGGCAGGTGGGGGTGGGTGATTAGCAGATGGATGGAATAAGTGACAAAGACCAGAGGTGAAAGTGATAAAACATTGGATAAGAAGGGGAGAGGTGTGGAAGATGAAGCCAGAGGGAGGTTTATGGATGAATGGGACATGGGAGGGGATAAAAGGGAACGTGGCATGGAGGTGGGAAATCAGTATACTGGTGATGGTAACCTCCCACCCTGGTGATGGGAACCCCCTCTTTCCTTGCACCCCCCCCACGCTGGTGTGAAACTTCCCTCAACACCTTGATCAATCTGCTCCTTCCCTCTGTATGCTCACCTCCAAAACCAGTCTCATATTTCACTCTATTCCCTTCCACCCATATCCCTCCCTCCAGCTTTGTTTCACTCTTCTCATCTTTTGCACCTTTTGTCTCCATGTCACCCCTAGCCAATGTCACAACCCATCACCCCCTGTCCCCTGTATCCACTAATCACATAAATAATATATTTTATTTAATGGCGCCTTTCAAGACACTCAAGGTCACCTTGCATCACCTTACATCACATAATATCATTAATAAACATACAATAAGCAATAAAGCATAGCACAATGAATTAAGATTGATATAAAATAAGATGAAGTTGTTGCAGTAACAGGCTTTGTCCTGTTCCCACCTTTCCCACTTTCTCTGCCTGACACCATCAGTCTGGAAGGGTCCCAACTGAAACAACAGCTTTTGTCCATTCCCTTTGTGGTCGGGTAGATGGTGCCTGATCTGCCAAATACCTCCAACACTTTGGACCAGGTTACATCCCCTGGTTAAAGTAATCCTAGTTGGCTGCTGTTGCAGGGAAGTAGTTTAATGTTGATGCCACTTGAAGACTCTTTACAAATTGGCAATCCTGCCATTCACCCTTCTGTCGTTTTGGAAATGGCTTAAATCTACATTTGGTTTGAGTGTTTGTTGCTATTGAGGGAGTCCAGTGTAGGTTTACAAGGTTGATTCCCGGGGTGGTGGGACTGTCATATCATGAGAGAATTGAGTAGCTGGGCTTGTACACTGTGGAGTTTAGAAGGATGCGGGGGAATCTCATTGAAACATACAAGATTGTTAAGGGCTTGGATATGCTAGAGGCAGGTAACATGTTCCCGATGTTGGGGGAGTCTAGAACCAGGGGCCACAGTTTAAGAATAAGGAGTAAGCCATTTAGAACGGAGACGAAGAAACACTTTTTCTCACAGAGTTGTGAGTCTGTGGAATTCTCAGCCTTAGAGGCAGATTCTCTGGATGTTTTTAAGAGAGCTAGATAGGCTCTTAAAAGTAGTGGAGTCACGGGATATGGGGAGAAGGCAGGAACGGGGTGCTGATTGTGGATGTTCAGCGATGATCACATTGAATGGCGGTGCTGGCTCGAAGGGCCAAATGACCTACTCATTTGTCTATTGACTAGACCCCGAGCGAGCTGGGATTCATCACCCCGATGCAGGACCCCCGACACGGACGACCCGACCGCCGGCTACGGGAGTCAATATCGTCCCGTCAAAGGGAGGCCAAAAAGGGAAGAGCTTGAACTTTGTTCTATTGCTTTTTATTGGTATGAGTGACTGGTAAATGAAATTCCTCGTGTTACAAAGCATACTTTTTTTTGCAACACGAACCACCCCATGCTTGAATCATGAGTAAATACACGATGCTGGAGGAATTTGGTGGGTTTGACATCCTCTGAAAAAAATGGACAGATGACTTATTGGGTCGGGAGCTCTCATTTGTTTATGTCTAACGTTTAAATGTCCAAGTGGCGAGTAAGGTATCGGGAAACAAGGTTGGGAGAACACTCGTGAAATATAATGGGTATTGGATGTAATTAGGGTGTTGCTGTGCTTGTAAATTGTGTCAGTGCTGGAGCAACTCGATGGGTGCAGCAACATCACTGGAGAACATGGATTGGTAATTCTGGGTTGGGACTCTTCAGATCTTAAACTCTTAAGATAGTCTAAATATATTGGACTACCTTAATATTGGTCCAATCTGTAGGGGTCCTGACTGCAGAGACACAATGGTCCTGGTTGTAGATACATCTCCAGGCATTGTCCACATGTCCAAGTGTTTTTACCTTGAGGACTAGAATCTCACCCAGGACTGTCCGACCCACTGAGTTACTCCCGCACTTTGTCTAATTGTAGAGAAGGACGTTGGAACATTTCAAACATTAAAATGTTATACATACATCCCTTCATTAATTAAGTAATAACTAAATAACAATAACTAAATAGTAATAACTAAGTAATAACTAAATAATAATAACTAAATAAAACAAAAGAGTAATAACTAAGTAATAATAACTAACTAGTCCTTGTACGCTCATCTCTCAAACAATCTCATATTCCCTCTTTCCCTTCCACCCATCTCACCTAGTTTCATATTTCTGTTCTCTCCTTATTTGGCATTTTGTCCCTTTCACCTTGAGCCTTTGGCACTCACTCCACCCATATGCTCATCACTCCTCACGTGTACCCACCTATTTACTTGCTGGCTTTGTCCTGCGTGCCTCTGCTTCTTTTTACTCTCTTTCATCAGTCTGAGGAAGGTTGCTGACCTGAGGTGTCACCTGTCCATTCCACTTGCAGTCAGGCAGATTGTGCCTGAACTGCTGAATGCCTCCAGCATTTTGTCTTTGGACAGAGCCATGTTTCCTGGTTGCAGTTGGCACCTGTTACAGGGGAAAGTAGAGTTTAGGTTTTTGACTGAAGCTCTGGGGGGTTGGGTTTTTCCAGGTATTTTGAACCATCTGGACACCACTGGATATTTGTTTATATCTAACGATTAAATGTCCACGTGAAGAGTGAGGCATCGGGCAACATGGTTGGGAAAACACTCGTGAAATATAATGGGTATTTGATGTAACTGGGGTGTTACTGTGCTTATAAATTGTGTCAGTGCTGGAGCATCTCGATGGGTGCAGCAACATCGCTGGAGAACATGGATTGGTAATTCTGGGTTTAGGACTCTTCAGACCTTAAACTCTTAAGGTAGTCTAAATATATTGGACTACCTTAATATTGGTCGAACCTGTAGGGGCCCTGACTGCAGAGACACAATGGTCCTGGTTGTAGATACATCTCCAGGCATTGTCCACATGTCCAAGGGTTAGAAACATAGAAATTAGGTGCAGGAGTAGGCCATTCGGCCCTTCGAGCCTGCACCGTTTTTACCATGAGGACTAGAATCTTCTCACCCGGGACTGTCCGACCCAATGAGTTACTCCCGCACTTTGTCTAATTGTAGAGAAGGACGTTGGAACATTTCAAACATTAAAATGTTATGTTAATTTGATTTTTCAGCATCAAGTCTTCCTGGACTTGGTCTTAATGGATGTCTTAGGAAGATAAGGTACGTGTTTCTAACCCTCTTCAGTTTAATGGGATAAATGTGTTCAATTATTGATGACTTTTCCAAATTTGTTTCTTCAACATCGAGGAGCTCGCAGTCTCTGGTGGAGACCGATGGCGGGAAGCTCCAAAGAACGCCAAAGGTTCGACTAGACCCCGAGTGAGCTGGGATTCAACCCCCGATGCAGGACCCCCGACACGGACGGCCCGACCGCCGGCTACGGGAGTCAAGTTCGTACCATCAACGGAAGACTCAATGTCCCAGACCGCGGGAGACCAAAGAAGGGAAGAGTTTGAACTTTGTGTTCTGTTGCGTTTTATTGGTATGAGTGTCTCGTAAATGAAATTCCTCGTGTTGCAAAGCATACTTTTTTTGCAACACGAGCCACCCCATGCTTGAATCGTGAGTAAATACACTGCTGGAGGAACTTGGTGACAACCTCTGAAGGATTGGACAGATGACTAATCGGGTCGGGAGCTCTCAGTCTGAAATACGGGGGAGAGCTGGAAATGAGGTGGGGGTTGGGCACTGCCTGACAGGTAATGGGTGGATTGCAGGTGAGTGGGTGATGGGCAAATGGATGGAGTAAGTGCCAAAGGCTGAAGGTGGAAGTGATAAAACATGTTAGATAAGGACAATAACTGTGAAATGTAAAACCAGGGTGAGGTGGGGTTGGAAGGTAAAAGGGAAATATGGACAAGGAGTTGAGAGATGAGCATACTTCCCTTCATTAACTAAGTAATAACTGAATAACAATAACTAAATAGTAATAACAAAGTAATAACTAAATAATAACAATAACTAAATAGTAATAACTAAATACAACAAAAGTAATAACAACTAACTAGTCCTTGTACGCTCATCGCTCAAACAATCCCATATTCCCTCTTTCCCTTCCACCCATCTCTCCTAGTTTCATATTTCCGTTTTCTCCTTATTTGGCATTTTGTCCCTTTCACCTTGAGCCTTTGGCACTCACTCCATCCATATGCTCACCACTCCTCACGTGTACCACCTATTTACTTGCTGACTTTGTCCTGCGTGCCTCTGCCTCTTTTCACTCTCTTTCATCAGTCTGAGGAAGGTTGCTGACCTGAGGTGTCATCTGTCCATTCCACTTGCAGTTAGGCAGATTGTGCCTGAACTGCTGAATGCCTCCAGCACTTTGTCTTTGGACAGAGCCATGTTTCCTGGTTGTAGTTGGCACCTGTTACAGGGGAAAGTAGAGTTTAGGTTTTTGACTGAAGCTCTGGGGGGTTGGGTTTTTCCAGGTATTTTTAACCATCTGGATATTTGTTTATATCTAACGATTAAATGTCCACGTGAAGAGTGAGGCATCGGGCAACAAGGTTGGGAGAACACTCGTGAAATATAATGGGTATTTGATGTAACTGGGGTGCTGCTGTGCTTATAAATTGTGTCAGTGTTGGAGCATCTCGATGGGTGCAGCAACATCGCTGGAGAACATGGATTGGTAATTCTGGGTTGGGACTCTTCGGACCTTAAACTCTTAAGGTAGTCTAAATATATTGGACTACCTTAATATTGGTCGAACCTGTAGGGGTCCTGACTGCAGAGACACAATGGTCCTGGTTGTAGATACATCTCCAGGCATTGTCCACATGTCCAAGGGTTTTTACCACGAGGACTAGAATCTTCTCACCCGGGACTGTCCGACCCAATGAGTTACTCCCGCACTTTGTCTAATTGTAGAGAAGGACGTTGGAACATTTCAAACATTAAAATGTTATGTTAATTTGATTTTTCAGCATCAAGTCTTCCTGGACTTGGTCTTTATGGATGTCTTAGGAAGATAAGGTACGTATTTCTAACCCTCTTCAGTTTAATGGGATAAATGTGTTCAATTATTGATGACTTTTCCAAATTTGTTTCTTCAACATCGAGGAGCTCGCAGTCTCTGGTGGAGACCGATTGCGGGAAGCTCCAAAGAACGCCAAAGGTTCGACTAGACCCCGAGTGAGCTGGGATTCAACGCCCGATGCAGGACCCCCGACACGGACGGCCCGACCGCCGGCTACGGGAGTCAAGATCGTCCCATCAACGGAAGACTCAACGTCCCAGACCGCGGGAGACCAAAGAAGGGAAGAGTTTGAACTTTGTGTTCTGTTGCTTTTTATTGGTATGTCTCGTAAATGAATTTCCTCGTGTTGCAAAGCATACTTTTTTTGCAACACGAGCCACCCCAAGTTTGAATCGTGAGTAAATATACAGTGCTGGAGGAACTTGGTGGGTTTGACAACCTCTGAAGGATTGGACAGATGACTAATCTGGTCGGGAGCTCTCAGTCTGAAATACGGGGGAGAGCTGGAAATGAGGTGGGGGTTGGGCACTGCCTGACAAGTGATGGGTGGATTACAGATGAGTGGGTGATGGGCAAATGGATGGAGTAAGTGCCAAAGGCTGAAGGTGGAAGTGATAAAACATGTTAGATAAGGACAAGAACTGTGAAATGTCAAACCAGGGTGAGGTGGGGTTGGAAGATGAAAGGGAAATATGGGACAGTTGAGAGATGAGCATACTTCCCTTCATTAACTAAGTAATAACTAAATAACCATAACTAAATAACCATAACTAAATAACTATAACTAAATAGTAATAACTAAAGAGTAATAATTAAATAATAACTATATACAACTAAATAGTAATAACATCTAACTGGTCCTTTCCTGTACGCTCATCTCTCAAACTGTTCCATACTCCCTCTATCCCTTCCACTCATCTCTCCTAGTTTCATATTTCCGTTCTCTCATTATTTGGCATGTTGTCCCTTTCACCTTGAGCCCTTGGCACTCACTCCATCCATATGCTAATCACGCCTCACATGTACCACCTATTTCCTTGCTGGCTTTGTCCTGCATGCCTCTGCCTCTTTTCACTCTCTTTCATCAGTCTGAGGAAGGTTGCTGACCTGAGGTGTCATCTGTCCATTCCACCTGCAGTCAGGCAGATTGTGCCTGAACTGCTGAATGCCTCCAGCACTTTGTCTTTGACAGAGCCATGTTCCCTGGTTGTAGTTGGCTCCTGTTACAGGGAACGTAGAGTTTAATAGTTTTGACGGAAGCTCTGGGGGGGGGTTGGGGTTTTCCCAGGTATTTTGTAACCATCTGGACACCACTGAATGTTTGTTTATATCTAACGTTTAAATGTCCACGTGGAGAGTAAGACATTGGGCAACAAGGTTGGGAGAACACTTGTGAAACATAATGGGTATTTGATGTAACTGGGGTGTTGCTGTGCTTGTAGATTGTGTCAGTGCTGGAGTAACTCGATGGGTGCAGCAACATCGCTGGAGAACATGGATTGGTAATTCTGGGTTGGGACACTTCAGACCTTAAACTCTGATGGTAGTCTAAATGTATTAGACTACCTTAATATTGGTCCAACCTGTGGGAGTCCTGACTGCAGAGACACAATGGTCCTGGTTGGAGATGCATCTCCAGGCATTGTCCACATGTCCAAGTGTTTTTACCTTGAGGACTAGAATCTTCTCAGCCAGGACTGTCCGACCCACTGAGTTACTCCAGCACTTTGTCTAATTGTAGAGAAGGACGTTGGAACATTTCAAACATTAAAATGTTAATTTGATTTTTCAGCATCAAGTCTACCTGGATTTGGTCTTTATGGATGTCATAGGAAGATAAGGTACGTATTTCTAGCCCTTTTCCGTTTAATGGGGATAAATGTGTTCAATTATTGATGGCTTTTCCAAATTTGTTTCTTCAACATCGAGGAGCTCGCAGTCTCTGGTAGAGACCGATGTCGGGAAGCTCCAAAGAAGGCAAAAGGTTCGACTAGACCTCGAGTGAGCTGGGATTCAATCCCCCGATGCAGGACCCCCGACACGGACGGCCCGACCGCCGGCTACGGGAGTCAAGATCGTGCCGTCACCGGAAGACTCGAGGCCCCAGACCACGGGAGACCAAAGAAGGGAATAGTTTGAACTTTGTGTTCTGTTGCTTTTTATTGGTATGAGTGTCTGGTAAATGAAATTCCTCGTGTTGCAAACATGCTTTTTTTTGGCAACACGAGCCACCCCATGTTTGAATCGTGAGTAAATACACAGTGCTGGAGGAACTTGGTGGGTTTGACAACCTCTGAAGGATTGGACAGATGACTAATCGGGTCGGGAGCTCTCAGTCTGAAATACGGGGGAGAGCTGGAAATGAGGTGGGGGTTGGGCACTGCCTGACAAGTGATGGGTGGATTACAGGTGAGTGGGTGATGGGCAAATGGATGGAGTAAGTGCCAAAGGCTGAAGGTGAAAGTGATCAAACATGTTGGATAAGGACAAGAACTGTGGAATGTCAAACCAGGTGAGGTGGGGTTGGAAGTTAAAAGGGAATATGGACAAGGAGTTGAGAGATGAGCATACTTCCCTTCATTAACTAAGTAATAACTAATAACAATAACTAAATAATAGTAATAACTAAATAACATAACTAAATAATGATAATAACTAAATAGTAATAACTGAGAAATACCAACTAACTAGTCCTTGTACGCTCATCTCTCAAACAGAGTTCCATATTCCCTCTATTCCTTCCACCCTTCTTTCCTTGTTTCATATTTCCGTTCTCTCCTTATTTGGCATTTTGTCCCTTTCAACTTGAAGCCTTTGGCACTCACTCCATCCATATGCTCATCATTCCTCACGTGTACCACCTATTTCCTTGCTGGCTTTGTCCTGCGTGCCTCTGCCTCTTTTCACTCTCTTCATCAGTCTGAGGAAGGTTGCTGACCTGAGGTGTCATCTGTCCATTCCAGTTGCAGTCAGGCAGAATGTGCCTGAACTGCTGAATGCCTCCAGCACTTTGTCTTTGAACAGAGCCATGTTCCCCGGTTGTAGTTGGCTCCTGTTACAGGGAAAGTAGAGTTTAATAGTTTTGACTGAAGCTCTGGGGGGTTGGGTTTTTCCAGGTATTTTGTAACCATCTGGACACCACTGAATGTTTGTTTATATCTAACGTTTAAATGTCCACGTGCGTTAGGGTTTAGGGTTAGGGCAACAAGGTTGGGAGAACACTTGTGAAATATAATGGGTATTTGATGTAACTGGGGTGTTGCTGTGCTTGTAGATTGTGTCAGTGCTGGAGCAACTCGATGGGTGCAGCAACATCGTTGGAGAACATGGATTGGTAATTCCGGGTTGGGTTAAAGTAGTCTAAATGTATTAGACTACCTTAATATTGGGGCAACCTGTAGGAGTCCTGACTACAGAGACACAATGGTCCTGGTTGGAGATGCATCTCCAGGCATTGTCCCATGTCCAAGTGTTGTTACCTTGAGGACTAGAATCTTCTCACCCAGGACTGTCCGACCCACTGAGTTACTCCAGCACTTTGTCTAATTGTAGAGAAGGACGTTGGAACATTTCAAACATTAAAATGTTAATTTGATTTTTCAGCAACAAGTTACCTGGATTTGGTCTTTATGGATGTCATTGGAGATAAGGTACGTATTTCTAGCCCTCTTCAGTTTAATGGGGATAAATGTGTTCAATTATTGATGGCTTTTCCAAATTTGTTTCTTCAACATCGAGGAGCTCGCAGTCTCTGGTAGAGACCGATGTCGGGAAGCCCCAAAGAATGCAAAAGGTTCGACTATACCCCGAGTGAGCTGGGATTCAACCCCCGATGCAGGACCCCCGACACGGACGGCCCGACCGCCGGCTACGGGAGTCAAGATCGTCCCATCAACGGAAGGCTCGAGGCCCCAGACCACGGGAGACCAAAGAAGGGAATAGTTTGAACTTTGTGTTCTGTTGCTTTTTATTGGTATGAGTGTCTGGTAAATGAAATTCCTCGTGTTGCAAACATGCTTTTTTTTGGCAACACGAGCCACCCCATGTTTGAATCGTGAGTAAATACACAGTGCTGGAGGAACTTGGTGGGTTTGACAACCTCTGAAGGATTGGGCAGATGACTAATCGGGTCGGGAGCTCTCAGTCTGAAATACGGGGGAGAGCTGGAAATGAGGTGGGGGTTGGGCACTGCCTGACAAGTGATGGGTGGATTACAGGTGAGTGGGTGATGGGCAAATGGATGGAGTAAGTGCCAAAGGCTGAAGGTGAAAGTGATCAAACATGTTGGATAAGGACAAGAACTGTGGAATGTCAAACCAGGGTGAGGTGGGTTTGGAAGTTAAAAGGGAAATATGGACAAGGAGTTGAGAGATGAGCATACTTCCCTTCATTAACTAAGTAATAACTAAATAACAATAACTAAATAATAGTAATAACTAAATAACAATAACTAAATAATGACAATAACTAAATAGTAATAACTAAGAAATACCAACTAACTAGTCCTTGTACGCTCATCTCTCAAACAGGAGTTCCATATTCCCTCTATTCCTTCCACCCTTCTTTCCTGGTTTCATATTTCCGTTCTCTCCTTATTTGGCATTTTGTCCCTTTCACCTTGAACCTTTGGCACTCACTCCATCCATATGCTCATCATTCCTCACGTGTACCACCTATTTCCTTGCTGGCTTTGTCCTGCGTGCCTCTGCCTCTTTTCACTCTCTTTCATCAGTCTGAGGAAGGTTGCTGACCTGAGGTGTCATCTGTCCATTCCACTTGCAGTCAGGCAGATTGTGCCTGAACTGCTGAATGCCTCCAGCACTTTGTCTTTGAACAGAGCCATGTTCCCCGGTTGTAGTTGGCTCCTGTTACAGGGAAAGTAGAGTTTAATAGTTTTGACTGAAGCTCTGGGGGGTTGGGTTTTTCCAGGTATTTTGTAACCATCTGGACACCACTGAATGTTTGTTTATATCTAACGTTTAAATGTCCACGTGAGTTAGGTTTAGGGTTAGGGCAACAAGGTTGGGAGAACACTTGTGAAATATAATGGGTATTTGATGTAACTGGGGTGTTGCTGTGCTTGTAGATTGTGTCAGTGCTGGAGCAACTCGATGGGTGCAGCAACATCGTTGGAGAACATGGATTGGTAATTCCGGGTCGGGTTAAAGTAGTCTAAATGTATTAGACTACCTTAATATTGGTGCAACCTGTAGGAGTCCTGACTACAGAGACACAATGGTCCTGGTTGGAGATGCATCTCCAGGCATTGTCCACATGTCCAAGTGTTGTTACCTTGAGGACTAGAATCTTCTCACCCAGGACTGTCCGACCCACTGAGTTACTCCAGCACTTTGTCTAATTGTAGAGAAGGACGTTGGAACATTTCAAACATTAAAATGTTAATTTGATTTTTCAGCAACAAGTCTACCTGGATTTGGTCTTTATGGATGTCATTGGAGATAAGGTACGTATTTCTAGCCCTCTTCAGTTTAATGGGATAAATGTGTTCAATTATTGATGGCTTTTCCAAATTTGTTTCTTCAACATCGAGGAGCTCGCAGTCTCTGGTAGAGACCGATGTCGGGAAGCCCCAAAGAATGCAAAAGGTTCGACTATACCCCGAGTGAGCTGGGATTCAACCCCCGATGCAGGACCCCCGACACGGACGGCCCGACCGCCGGCTACGGGAGTCGAGATCGTCCCATCAACGGAAGTCTCGAGGCCCCAGACCACGGGAGACCAAAGAAGGGAATAGTTTGAACTTTGTGTTCTGTTGCTTTTTATTGGCATGAGTGTCTGGTAAATGAAATTCCTCGTGTTGCAAACATGCTTTTTTTTGCAACACGAGCCACCCCATGTTTGAATCGTGAGTAAATACACAGTGCTGGAGGAACTTGGTGGGTTTGACAACCTCTGAAGGATTGGACAGATGACTAATCGGGTCGGGAGCTCTCAGTCTGAAATACGGGGGAGAGCTGGAAATGAGGTGGGGGTTGGGCACTGCCTGACAAGTGATGGGTGGATTACAGGTGAGTGGGTGATGGGCAAATGGATGGAGTAAGTGCCAAAGGCTGAAGGTGAAAGTGATCAAACATGTTGGATAAGGACAAGAACTGTGGAATGTCAAACCAGGGTGAGGTGGGGTTGGAAGTTAAAAGGGAAATATGGACAAGGAGTTGAGAGATGAGCATACTTCCCTTCATTAACTAAGTAATAACTAAATAACAATAACTAAATAATAGTAATAACTAAATAACAATAACTAAATAATGATAATAACTAAATAGTAATAACTAAGAAATACCAACTAACTAGTCCTTGTACGCTCATCTCTCAAACAGGAGTTCCATATTCCCTCTATTCCTTCCACCCTTCTTTCCTGGTTTCATATTTCCGTTCTTTCCTTATTTGGCATTTTGTCCCTTTCACCTTGAACCTTTGGCACTCACTCCATCCATATGCTCATCATTCCTCACGTGTACCACCTATTTCCTTGCTGGCTTTGTCCTGCGTGCCTCTGCCTCTTTTCACTCTCTTTCATCAGTCTGAGGAAGGTTGCTGACCTGAGGTGTCATCTGTCCATTCCACTTGCAGTCAGGCGGATTGTGCCTGAACTGCTGAATGCCTCCAGCACTTTGTCTTTGAACAGAGCCATGTTCCCCGGTTGTAGTTGGCTCCTGTTACAGGGAATGTAGAGTTTAATATTGTGGTTAAGTCTCACTTTTATTAATGCTGCCCTTCCAAGTACCGTAGTTTTTGCAGTTGGTTTAAATCCCTGATTTGGATACATCTGCGTTGGTACAATTTCACTAAGACTTGGCTCTATGCTGATAGAAATATCTGCTATGGTTTGTCAGTCTCCTCCCAATCCTAATGCTGTAGTCACACCCAATGGGCCTTCCTGGAGATATTACTCCAGGCACTGGGTGTTCATTTTGGAGAAAGTATAATTTTGTCACCCGGTGCTCTCTAACCCTAACCTGTTGCGGGTTTCGAAAGAACCTGTGGTGCCCATCCAAAATGTGTCCAATCTCCTTCATTGCCTGATAGATGGGTTGTCAACTTGGTGATCCAAGTATGTGTTAGTGGTTAAAGGTGT
This sequence comes from Amblyraja radiata, assembly GCF_010909765.2. Taxonomy (NCBI): domain Eukaryota; kingdom Metazoa; phylum Chordata; class Chondrichthyes; order Rajiformes; family Rajidae; genus Amblyraja; species Amblyraja radiata. The sequence continues at coordinate 71 of NC_046002.1, read as the reverse complement.
AAAACAGAATGTTGGGAGGAATCAAACTCTCAGTGATTGTTGTGGCGACGAAATGTTGTATCGCCAAAATG